>NC_092333.1:199007500-199307500 GCF_046630445.1 Rutidosis leptorrhynchoides
TTTGAGCTGGCTTTTTTTTTATTTGAATGGACACTTGATGTTGTTAATCAAGTGGGGCTACGGTATTAAAAATTTGGTCAAGCATGGTAGACAAGGAAGATAATGATGTGACGAGACAATTGGTGAGAAGATGAGAACTATAACTTGTCCCACGAACAGATTATTCCATCACCAATATATTAAACTAAATGAAATATTGAATCCCACCTTGGACCACAATGATTCGGGTTAATCATTTGGATTTACAAATGGGCCGTAGATATTTTTTTAAAGAAGGTGAGGTATCAATATTTTTATGCAGAAAGGATAGAGAGTTATTTATTTTAGTGTTTGTGCTATTTGGTTGAATAATCCATACTCTAATATCGGGTTAGATTGGGAGAATGATGACCCAATGATGATGAATTGATAATGATACGGTTTATTAGCGTTGTTGATGATCTGAGAATAAATGATGATGCCGTAACATGATGACGATGATGAATTATGTGGTTAATGACCGAAAGTGATTGTGATTAAAATTAAATTAGGATTATAATTCGGATGATTCATGATGATGATGATGATAATAGATAAGTAAATATTTATGATGATGAGGGTTCACTAGATAATGAAAAAAAAAAAGAAGACGGAAAAGAAAAAGAAAAAAAGAAACGGAGTAAATATAAATAGATTAGGAACAATTCCAGGAAATTTGAAATGGAAGAATGGTTAAGGATGTTATCGGGACGTCGCGGGTTCAAACCCGGACTTGGGCATTTTTTTTAGGATTACTCCTTTGAGGTAGTTACTCATCTATTATTTATTTATTAATATTATTATCTTATTATTATTATTATTATTATTATTATTATTATCTTATCATTATTGTTATTATTATTATTATTATTAAACTAACACTAAATATTAAAATTAAAATTATGATTATTTTTATTATTATTATCATAAGTATTAGTATTATTATTAGTAGTATTATTATCATTATAATTATTAACTTAAATAATAGTATCATCATTATTATTAGTAAAATCATTATTTTTAGAATTATTATTATTAGTATACATTATTATCAAAATTATTATTTTTATTAAAAAGTATTATTTTTATTAAAGTTATCATTTTATCATTTTTAACTCTATTATCATTATTATTATTTTTATCATTTCTAATATTACTTTAGTATTAATATAATTTTAACAAACAAAAGATATATATACATATATATACAAAATATATTAAATACATATAACATAACGAAATTTATATTTTTATTTATTTTAAATATATAAAATAAATATATGAAACATATAGGTTATTAATATAAAAATGATATAACTAATAAATTCTTATATATATAAATTGTTCGATTACAATTATGTGTGTTAATATATATATACATGATATAGGTTCGTGAATCCGATGCCAACCCTACATTGTTCAGTTATTCAATGTCATCATATGTATTTTTACTACAGAATACATTATTGTGAGTTTCATTACTCCCTTTTTAAATGCTTTTGCAATATATATTTTTTGGGACTGAGAATACATGCGCTTTTATAAATGTTTTATGAAATAGATACAAGTAATCGAAACTACATTATATGGTTGAATGATCAAAGCCGAATATGTCCCTTTTTGCTTGGTAGCCTAAGAATTAGGGAACATCACTAATTTTGAGAATTAGTGCACGTCTAATTGACGCGAATCCTAAAGATCGATCTATTGGGCCTAACGAACCCCATTCAAAGTACCGGATGCTTTAGTACTTCGATGTTGTTTTATATCATGTCCGATGGATGTCCCGGAATGATAGGGGATATTCTTATATGCATCTAGTTAATGTCGGTTACCAGGTGTTCAATCCATATGAATGATTTTTGTCTCTATGCATGGGACGTATATTTATGGGAACTGAAAATGAAAATCTTGTGGTCTATTAAAATGATGGAAATGATTATTTATATTAAACTAATGAACTCACCAACCTTTTGGTTGACACTTTAAAGCATGTTTATTCTCAGGTATGAAAGAAATCTTTCGCTGTGCATTTGCTCATTCTAAAGATATTACTTGGAGTCATTCATGACATATTTCAAAAGATGTTGCATTCGAGTCGTTGAGTTCGTCAAGATTCTTATTAAGTCAATTATAGTTGGGTATATTATGAAATGGTATGCATGCCGTCAACTTTCAATGTAATGAAAGTTTGTCTTTTAAAAACGAATGCAATGTTTGTAAAATGTATCATATAGAGGTCAAGTACCTCGCGATGTAACCAAATGTAATGTATTCGTCCAGATGGATTAGGACGGGTTCTTTCAGTTGGTATCAGAGCGGTGGTCTTAGCGAACCAGGTCTGCATTAGTGTGTCTAACTAATAAGTCGTTTAGATGCATTAGCGAGTCTGGACTTCGACCGTGTCTGCATGTCAAAAGTTTTGCTTATCATTTTGTGTCAAAAAATCATCTACTTATCATCCTTAGGAAATTACCTGCTTATCAATCTTAGTCTAGACACGTCTTGCTGCATTGATTGCATGAATAGTGTATAGACAAAATTCATATCTTAGCGTATCTGCTAAATCATATCTTATCGAATCTATTACTGTAAACTTTGCCTGACATATCCCGTAAATTCCTCCATAAACTACGAAATCCTTTGCTTTATATATAAATATTCTATGTAGTTAGAATATCATCCAATATTCGAAAATCATTTCATATCGAAAAATCCTTTATCCAATCGTACGAAATGGAATTCGTCATCAGTTCAAGTCACTCAGATTTCAAAATGGAATCTCACTCAAGCTCTGAAAGTAGTGTGATCGGAATGGACCAACCAATCAGCCATCATCTATTCTGGATGAATTGGAGATGGGTTCGTAACCTACTTCATTATTGGAAACAAGAAGAAGGCGATCACTTTCATCCACCACATTGCCCTCTTGGCGAAGAACCTGAAGCACTTACCGGCGAACCAATCCGAAAAACCATTTTCTCCCCCATTTTCAGAGTATCTCGCCACGATTATATTCTATCTAAAACTCTAGATCTTATTCATCCGCTCGTCCGAACCGACAATCAACCCGAAATAATGGAAGAAGTCAACGAGCTTCGCGCTCGAGTAATCAATTTAGAAAAAAAATATGGTGCAAAATTTACCAGCTTCAACAACAGCACCGGCAACACCAGTACCACCAACAACAGCATCCGCAGCATAAGCCTCAACACTACACGCCTTAAATTCATAGTCTGTACCTCCAGCATAATCATCATACTACATGATGTCCTGCCTCGATTATCTTCGTTCTACATGACGTTCTACATCATTTATCTTCGTTCGACATGGCGATTATGTAATCTGTAATGTTTTAGAGATTATATATTCTTATTCTAACGGTAAATCAAATGAGTTTAATATCATATTAACTCATTAAATCCATGATTACATCTGAAGAAAATATATATGTATATATGTTTGCATAAAGATTGTCATTAAAAATTCTTTTGTACAAACTGTTAATGATGAAAATATTTTAACGGGTAGGTAATACCCGAGGAATATTTAAGATTTCACATTAATAAGTTACACTGTACATTCTTCGAATCTGATTCAACAGTCATCTACTATCCTATTTACATCCACCGATATACGAATCTGTTCACCACAAAATAACCATTTTCATTCAATTTCATATTTGGGATTTTGACTTCTCAGAATCCAACAAGTGGCATAATGAAGAAAACATTTGACAAAATAAAATTTCTTAGAAACAAACAAATTAACTATGAGAAATTTTGTTAAGAATCCACGCTAACAAAATCCTAGCTAACTGTTCCTAGCTAACTAATTATATTTTTATTTATCGCAATTTTATTTATCGTCATTTAATTTCTGTTATTTAATTTACGCACTTTAAATATCAGGACACGTATACAAGGTTTTGACATATCATATCGACGCATATATATATTATTTGGAATAACCATAGACACTCTATATGCTGTAATGTTCGAGTTCGCTATACAGGGTTGAGGTTGATTTTATAATAATATATATACTTTGAGTTGTGATCGAGTCTGAGACATGTACACGGGTCCTGATACGTATTAATTAATTCGAATATTATAAACTATATATGAATTATTGAATTAGTAACTGTGGACTGCTAACTGTGGACTACCAATATTGGACAATTAAAAATGAATTAAAATATTGATTATAACATATAAAACTAAGCAATTTTTCACATTTGCCACTTGATTTCATCTTAAACCTCATTTGTATCTTGACGATTACAATCTGCGTTCAAATATTTCATGGATCTCGAAAATACCTCAATCGAGAGAATGAACCAACCGCACTTCATCTACGGAAGAAAAGATTGATGCATATAAATTATGCACTTGAAAACACTCAGAACTCGAGTAAACGTTTAACACGTATATGTGCTAGCTCCATTCGCGTTGTTATTACCGAAAATAATTTTTACAAACCCTCTCCAAAGTAGCCAATTTTGTCACAGCTCCAACAAATCAACTTCAATTTTTCATCCAAATAAACCTTATTATAAAGATTACCCCTTCATCATCATTACCGGAGAACCCTTTATATTCCACCACATTAACAGTAAACTTATCAACAAATTCATTGATCTTTGACTTTCCAAAAAATCATTACATTTATCGAAACCCTATCATACACTCATCTGCATCTTATGACGAGAATGGCCATACCACTTACCGAGAATTAGCAATCAGTATTTTGAAATCTCGCAACGTTACTACATCAACAGTTATATACATATAACATTTATCTCTTAGAATTATGATCTTTCGTTCTGAAATTCTGAAAAGCACCTAGTCTATGAATCAGTTTTCTGAATTTTGAAACAACTGATGAAACTGTGAAAACTGAAGACTGCCTTAACAGTCAAAAGTTTAATGATAAAGAAAGGAGTGTTGGAAACACTCAATGGAAAATGTATACAGGAAAAATGGATTGAGCAAACCATGAAGGAGGCTATGGGCAAATCACAAAGACTAAATCTGCCTTCAAAGAATCCTGATGATTCTATTTCTGATGAAATCGTTAGCAAATACGTTACTCCTTAATTGCTCTAAATCATTGTTAATGAATTTCTTTATCAGACTATGATTCTAAAATCCTAAGATATCATCGTATCTTTCATTATAAATATCCTCGATATTTCTGAAGATATTTTCATAACTAATCTTATCTAAAATCATTAATTTCTTCACGCTATCAGTGTTACATCATATAAGAAACTGTTAGTTTCTATATCCTGTAAACTTTTGAGTTTAAACTATGAATGTTTTTGAAGTAGTGTTGGGAACTGAAACATAAGTTAGTATAATATAATGACACTTGATCAACATGATTATATTACAGTAAGTCATGTTGAGTTTCTAATGAAACATGATGATTCACATATCATAACGTCATCATGTGCCATGTTACACGACTCTTACATTCTACCTAATCTCCAAACATATCAAGAACATAATATCCTGATAGCCTTATCTTTTCTCTTGAATTTTGGTAATTTGACAAATCAAGATCGTGCCATTACAATATCCTTCTTAGAACATTAACTATGTTCATACCGAAACTCCTATCTATAAATTCTGAACCATTATTCGCTTGACTTGAAGTCGGGAAGGGAAAACAAAAGTATGGAACTCCAAATATAAAGGAAATGAAGAGGGCGAAGTTATAGTGAAATATCCGACAGAGCAATCGAAAACATATCATCGCATTTAATCAAAGAAGATTCTAATTTCCTTCGTTACCGAAGAATCAAATCTTATGTAAATTTCAAAAATTATCTTTAAATCCCTGGAATTCCAGAAATTAACCAGGACTACGTCAAAAATTAAGACGAATCTCTATTCCTTTGTTTTAAACTTGTGCGATAGCTTCACTTATACTCTTCGAGTAATCGAATCATTTTATCCATATTACTTTATGGTAATAAAATTCTATTTTATCAACTCATATTCATCATGAATGCATTCTTATTGTTAACCATGACAACCACACTCAAATTTCGGGACGAAATTTCTTTAACGGGTAGGTACTGTGACGACCCGGGAATTTCCGACCAAATTTAAACTTAAATCTTAATATGATATCAACACGATAAGCAAAGTCTATAATATTGAATCACTAAATGATTGAACTATTTCAATATATTCATTTAACCTAAGACTATCCCCGACGATTCACGAACCAATGTTTGTAAATAAATATGTATTTATATATAAATGTTAGTAGACATAGTATTATTATTATTATTTAGATATTAACATCTATATTAGTAACTATTAATATGAAGGTGAAAATATATATATATCATTATATTATTATTATTACTACTATTATTATGACTAGTATTATTATTAGTAATAATATCATTATTAGTATTTTATTTTTATTAGTAACATTTTGATAAAATTATTAATATTATCAATATTATGTTCCTATTATTATTAGTTTTCTTATTAAAATTATTAATGGATTTAAATTATTAATTAATATTACAAAACCTAATAAAAACAGATATATATATATATATATATATATATATATATATATATATATATATATATATATATATATATATATATATATATATATATATATATATATATATATATATATATATATATATATATATATATAAGAACAACTATATAAATAGATTTATATATAAGAACAACTATATAAATAGATTTATATATAATCAAATATGAAGAAAATCCAGTAATTAAAATATAAATAGATATCGATACGATATATATATACAGATATATACACGAATATAAATACAATTATAAATATATGTACAGATATATATATGGAAATAAAATTTAATTCAGATATTATATACACTGTTATATATCGTACGAGTTTGTTGAATTTGGCCATCAAACTGTTCTTCAAGTTTGTTGTTTTCTATAAGTTGTTATACATCCTTATCAGATAGTACCAATCTATGGCAAATCAGAATCTGCTTTTAATCTTTTCTGTTTTTCTTCTTTGTTCGTTCTTTATGGCTCCAGATTCTGTCCACTCCAAATTATTACATAACACAATCAATTCAAGATATTATCTGATGCCATACTATCATACACTATCAATTATTAATTTACAACTACCACAAACACTCAACATGATACTCGCTTGCTACTGTAGTTTGTATTTCTATTTACGTTTGAAAACCATCGGTACCACCATGAATCTCATCATCTCGCTAATCATTGATCCCATAGGTCAAGCACCATAAACAACTAATGAAATTAATGACCACTGCTGCTAGGGTATGTGATCTATTTTCCTTTTTCTCCTTTCTCTTCCTATCGTTAAACTGCAAATATTTCAAACTATCACCACCATACTTGTATATCTCCATCTTGCCTAGTTACCGTACTACTTCTTGTTTTCTCTAAACCACTTTGAATCGTCACCTTTATCACCTCAAAATATATAGATACATACGCATGCTTTTCATTTGTATATCATCACTCCACCACTTGATTCTTTTCTGTCCAAGGATCACCAACAAGAACTTCACTTTCTTATTGTCACCACCTTTGAACACGACCCATAATACTTAAACCGCCACCCTCTTCAACCTTTCATTCCCATCGACAATCACAACACCTTTAATAACCATAATCAAAAACCAGTTCCACCACCTTTATGATCGAAACACATTATATATATATATATATATATATATATATATATATATATATATATATATATATATATATATATATATATATATATAATCTTCCTATCATTGCTGCTGCATATTTCTATTTTCTAACGAAAGGGAAGAAGGCAGGGATATGGACGATATATATGACTGTTATATTTTTTTTATTATCGACACTTAACAAAAAGAGGAAGGTGTAACACACCATGATACTTATAGAGTATCCAAGGCATCCCACATATTTTTTTTTATCATTTCACTAAAGCAAGTTGCCGATTTTGTGACGATCGCTCCAAATCCATATGGACGAACACGTCATTCATTGATTTCATTGCGAGGTATTTGACCTCTATATGATACATTTTGTAAACATTGCATTCTTTTGAAAAGGCACACCATAAATGAATATTTAAATCAAAGGTTTTTGACATCTGATAATTTCTACATATAGACAATCACCATAAATAATAGTTTACAACAGTACTTCCGTTGACAATGCAGTCAAAATAAGATACATGGTGATGATTTGATGAATGCAACGTTTCCTTGAAAAATATGTCATGTAAGACTCCATGCACATAGCTTGTCTAACATCTAAGCAAACAGCGGAAGACTTCTAGGAAACCTGAGAATAAACATGCTAACAAGTGTCAACACAAAGGTTGGTGAGTTCATAGTTTTAATGTTTCGTATAATCTGTATATAAAGGTGGATCACAAGATTTCAGTTGTTTCATCCGAAACGTTTATCAAAATATTCTACAAAATTGAGCACCCTGATAACTAAACTTAACGTATATATAATTTGTACCCTTTGTATAATCATCTTAATAATACACGCAAACCAACGTGTACGCTTATCAAATAGTATACGTCCATTAAAAGGCTAGCCCTCTAGCTCGGACGGGGATATCAAGCCCTATGGATCCATATACTACTACTCGCGCCCACCAGTTCTTATAACTGGCAGTTAACAGTTACTAAAGCTAAGGGATTTTCGGTTCAAACTCAGTGTAGAATTTAGTATGTACTTGTATCCATTGCGTTTAAAATAAAGTGCATGTATTCTCAGCCCAAAAATATAGATTGCAAAAGCAATTAAAAAGGGAGCAAATAAAACTCACCTTAGCAGCATATAAAGTCGTTCACCAAAATGTGATCTAAACACGGATTACCAAATAACCGTAGATTTTAACGTATCAATATTGAGATTCAATATTGTAGGAAAGTACGTAGACGCAACGGAGATGATAAACACTGGGTTTGATTCACAAATATACCCCCGAACATTACCCATAATCTCCTTGGCAATAACCCATAATTTTCTTAGCTCTATCCCGCTTGAAAACCATTTTGAAAGTGACACGCGCATGACCTCGTCGTAGTATTTTATGTATAATACTAATTAATAATAATACTACTAATAATATTAAGATTAATAATAATATTATTAATAATAATAATAATAATAATAATAATAATAATAATAATAATAATAATAATATAAATAATTAAATGTTTACGGAGTATGTGAAATAAATGAAATCAAAGTGCAGAAATCGATCAATTTATAGATGTAATCTGGAATCCATTGTCATGGGATCGCATGAGTTTCATTTGATATGGCCATGCGATCGCATGGCCAGCTGTACATGGTCACAATGTTTTAACTTTTTGTTTGTCGACATAATTTAATAATAATATATATAATATATATAATTTAAATTAATTAATTATATATTATATTTTATTCCCGTGCTTAGTGGACTTGTAACTTTTGCTCCGATAAGTCGTACGTCATCACTCGACTTATGTCTCGGTTCCGGTTTTTCGAATGTCCTTTCGTACGCTGAGAAAACTTGTACATTACATTTTGGGATACATACCTTAGTCAAAATATTGCCTTAAATTATCCCTAAATTATATCACTCGAAATATAACTTATACATTTGAGTGTTTTGGTCATTTACTTCTATAAATCATCGTCTCCCTATTTGTTAAAATACATTTTAAAATAGTATTTTACTGCAGCAAAGTCACTGTAGCAAAGTCAATTTTTACTGTAGCAAAGTCAATTTTTAATGTAGCAATTCACTATATCAAAGTCAATTTCACTGTAGTAAATAGTGATTTTCGAAAACACTGTAGCATTTTGGGTACTGTAGCAATTTGAAAATACTGTAGCAAATTAGTGTTTTACTGGTTCATCTTAAATGCTTTAGTTAACTTATCTAAATATCAATCGAATCAATAAACGAATGTTACTATCGTTTACTAAATAACTTGAAATTATATATATGTATATATCTTTTTAATATACATAAATCAGTTTTTAAATACACATTGGAAGTTATTTATAAATAAATTTTAATAATAAATATTTCAACTTATCATATATATTCAAATATATATGTAAACCAATAAGTTTAATGTACGGTATCAAACAATTAATACATTGTTACCTTTTCAAGTTATAGTATATATGTATCTATTTACATATAATTGTTCGCGAATAGTCGAAAACAACCGAAGGGTATTTAAATATATAAAAGTAGTTCAAAAATTTTGAGATTCAGTTTTACAGACTTTGCTTTTCGTGTCGGAAATGTTAATCATACAAAGATTAAGTTTAAATTTGGTCAGAAATTTCCGGGTCATCACAGATTTCATTAGTGGCCGTTACTTTCAATGTCTCTTTTTTCTTTTGAGCTGGCATTTTTTTATATTTGAATGGACATTTGATGTTGTTAATCAAGTGGGTCTACGATATTAAAAATTTGGTCAAGCATGGTAGACAAGGAAGATAATGATGGGACGAGACAATTGGTGAGAAGATGAGAACTATAACTTGTCCCACGAACAGATTATTCCATCACCAATATATTAAACTAAACGAAATATTGAATCCCACTTTGGACCACAATGATTCGGGTTAATCATTTGTATTTACAAATGGGATATAGATATTTTTTAAAAAAGGTGAGGTATCGATATTTTTATGCAGAAAGGATAGAGAGTTATTTATTTTAGTGTTTGTGCTATTTGGTTGAATAATCCATACTCTAATATCGGGTTAGATTAGGAGAATGATGACCCAATGATGATGAATCGATAATGATACGGTTTATTAGCGATGTTGATGATCTGAGAATAAATGATGATGCCGTAACAAGATGACGATGATGAATTATGTGGTTAATGACCGAAAGTGATTGTGATTATAATTAAATTGTGATTATAATTCGGATGATTCATGATGATGATGATGATGATAATAGATAAGTAAATATTTATGATGATGAGGGTTCACTAGATAATGAAAAAAAAAGAAGACGAAAAAGAAAAAAAAGAAACGGAGTAAATATAAATAGATTAGGAACAATTCCAGGAAATTTGAAATGGAAGAATGGTTAAGGATGTTATCGGGACGTCGCGGGTTCAAACCCGGACTTGGGCATTTTTTTTAGGATTACTCCTTTGAGGTTGTTACTCATCTATTATTTACTTATTAATATTATTATCTTATTATTATTATTATCTTATCGTTATTGTTATTGTTATTATTATTAAACTAACACTAAATATTAAAATTATGATTATTATTATTATTATCATAAGTATTAGTATTATTATTAGTAGTATTATTATCATTATAATTATTAACATAAATAATAGTATCATTATTATTATTAGTAAAATCATTATTTTTAGAATTATTATTATTAGTATACATTATTATCAAAATTATTATTTTTATTAAAAAGTATTATTTTTATTAAAGTTATCATTTTATAATTTTTAACTCTATTATCATTATTATTATTTTTATCATTTCTAATATTACTTTAGTATTAATATAATTTTAACAAACAAAAGATATATACATATATATACAAAATATATTAAATACATATAACATAACAAAATTTATATTTTTATTTATTTTAAATATATAAAATAAATATATGAAACATATAGGTTATTAATATAAAAATGATATAACTAATAAATTCTTATATATATAAATTGTTCGATTACAATTATGTGTGTTAATATATATACATGATATAGGTTCGTGAATCCGAGGCCAACCCTACATTGTTCACTTATTCAATGTCGTCATATGTATTTTTACTACAAAATACATTATTGTGAGTTTCATTATTCCCTTTTTAAATGCTTTTGCAATATATATTTTCTGGGACTGAGAATACATGCGCTTTTATAACTGTTTTACGAAATAGATACAAGTAATCGAAACTACATTATATGGTTGAATGATCGAAGCCGAATATGCCCCTTTTTGCTTGGTAGCCTAAGAATTAGGGAACATCACTAATTTTGAGAATTAGTGCACGCCAAATTGACGCGAATCCTAAAGATAGATCTATTGGGCCTAACGAACCGCATCCAAAGTACCGGATGCTTTAGTACTTCGATGTTGTTTTATATCATGTCCGATGGATGTCCCGAAATGATAGGGGATATTCTTATATGCATCTAGTTAATGTCAGTTACCAGGTGTTCAATCCATATGAATGATTTTTGTCTCTATACATGGGACGTATATTTATGAGAACTGAAAATGAAAATCTTGTGGTCTATTAAAATGATGGAAATGATTATTTATGTTAAACTAATGAACTTACCAACCTTTTAGTTGACACTTTAAAGCATGTTTATTCTCAGGTATGAAAAAAATCTTCTGCTGTGCATTTGCTCATTCTAAAGATATTACTTGGAGTCATTCATGACATATTTCAAAAGACGTTGCATTCGAGTTGTTGAGTTCATCAAGATTATTATTAAGTCAATTATAGTTGGATATATTATGAAATGGTATGCATGCCGTCAACTTTCGATGTAATGAAAGTTTGTCTTTTAAAAACGAATGCAATGTTTGTAAAATGTATCATATAGAGGTCAAGTACCTCGCGATGTAACTAAATGTAATGTATTCGTCCAGATGGATTTGGACGGGTCCTTTCAAAAATTGAGTGTGTGTTGAAATAGATGGAGAAAGCCCTTTAAATAGACTTGAATTTTGCCTGCAAATGGCTGGCAGGCTGTTTGGCAGGCCGTTTGCAGGGGCCGTTTGTCTAACACATTTGGTAGGCCGTTTTTGAGGTAGGCAAGCCGTTTGGTAGGCTGTTTGGCTTGCCTGGTCAGCTGAATTTCCTGGATCGTAACTTGATTTCTTGTCTTTCACCGTTTTCGCTATAGAATCTTTGTTTTAGCTCCGTTTTACTTGATTATTTTTTCATCGCCTTCGTAATTACTTAATCTACAAAATAAACCAAAAAAGCGATAATTTTGCTGACAAAGTTTGAATCTTTATTTTTCTAGGGCTTAATATTGGGGGTAAAAATGTGACTTTTTGGCCGATATCAGCGGTTCTTTTAGGGTAAGATCTGACAGTCAATCAAGTTATTAGTACTGTCAACAGTCAAGTTGACAGTGGGGTCATCGTTCTAAGAAATCAGTTGGTCGGAAACAGAAGACTAAATCTAGTATGAGCGGGTCTAGTTCAAATCAGAAAGAATGGTGTTTTGCATGTAAATCAACTTATTCTGGACCGTATTCTCCAATGACAAGGAGGTATTTGAGATGTGGGATTGTGGGTTATGAATCAAATGATTGTTCTTTTAAAGCTAATGTTTGTTGGAATTGTCACCAAAAAGGCCATAGAGCAACCTATTGTTCGTCCGCATCGAGAAGAAACTATGAGGCGAGGTTAAGGGGATGGTCAACTTCAACTGGGGGGATGTTTTGTTTCCACTGTCAGACAAAAAACAAAGAACCCTCCGGTGACGGAAGCATGTGCCTTTTGAGATGACGGTAGAAGCTGCAACTACTACCGATGATGTCATAATCGATATGTTATTGGTTAACTCCTCTCCAGCTTATGTATTGTTTGATTCAGAGGTTATCCGCTCATTTATTTCCTTAGACTTCTGTGATAAGTTAAGTTGCATGTTAGGATATTAGATGTGCCTTTGAGAATAGAAGTTGCTGATGGTAAATCGGTTCCATGCACATCATCTGTGTCTGTAGTTACCATCGAGATTGATGGCTATTCTTTCCCTATTACCTATTTGGTGATGCCCAACCCTAGCCTCGATGTAGTCGTGGGCATGAACTGGTTGAGTTCGAATAGGGCTAGTATCAAGTGCCACAAGAAGATTTTTTCTTTCCCTTTGACCGATGGGTCTTGGGTTGTAGCTCAAGGGGAGAGCGGTGGATTTAACTTCCCTATGGTTTCCCTAATGAAAGCCAAGAAGGAAATATCAAAACGATGTGATTCGGTTTTAGCATACATGATTGACGTTAAGAAGGAGAAGAAGCAGGTGTCCGATATTTCTGCTGTGTCAGAATTCTCGGAAGTGTTTCCATATGATTTACCAGCTTTACCTCTAGTACGTGAAGTAGAATATAAAATTGATTTGGTACCAGGTGCTACGCTGATAGCAAAAGCTCCTTACAGATTAGCTATACCAAAAATTCGAGAAATGATGTTTCAGATTCAAGAACTATGAGATAAGGGGTTTATTCGGCCGAGCTCCTCTCTGTGGGGTGCTCCTCTTTTGTTTGTGAAAAGGAAGGATGGGTCTCTTCGAATGTGTATATACTATTGTGATTTAAACAAGAGAACGATAAAGAATAAGTATCCATTACGAAGAATAGATGACTTATTTGATCAGTTACGTACTTTTCAAAGATTGATTTACGTTCAGGGTATCATCAGTTAAGAGTTGCAGAGACTGACATACCAAAAACAACGTTTAGAACAAGATATGGGCACTATGAATTTCTGGTTATGCCATTTGGGTTAATGAACTCACAAGCATTGTTTATGGAATTAATGAATAGAGTGTGTCGAAAATACCTTGATAAGTTTGTGATTATTTTATAGATGACAATTTTAATATATTCTAAAACAGAAAGTGATCATGCTACGCATTTGAGGTTAGTGTTAGAGCTACTAAAACAAGAACAGTTGTATGCGAAGTTCTGCAAGTGTGAATAGGATATTAAGGTGGATTAGTCTAAAATAGAGGCAGTAATTTATTGGAACTCACTGAAAACTCTGACGAAAATCAAAAGTTTTCTGGGTTTAGCAGCTTTTTACCGCCGGTTTATCGAAGACTTTTTGAAAATAGCGGGTCCATTGAATAAGTTGACCAGAAAAGACGTAGCCTTTCGATGGACTGATGAACAATAAATGGCTTTTCAGACTCTTAACAATTGTTGTGTAAAGTGCCAGTGTTATCTTTGCCAAAGAGGTCCGAAGATTTTGTGGTATAGTGTTATGCGTCACATACTGGTTTGGGCTGCATTTTGATGAAGAGAAATAAGGTTATAGATGACGTTTCACGACAGTTAAATGATCAAAAAAGAAATTATCCTACTCATGACTTAGAGTTAGCTGGAGTTGTTTTCGCTCTAAAACTTTGGAGACACTATTTATATAGGACGTATTGTGAAATGTATACATATCATAAAAATCTTCAGTATAACTTTTCACAGAAAGAATTGAATATGCATATTTTAATAAGAACACCTTATACTAAAGACTTTGTGTCATACTTGTGTGCATGTAAAACCATTCTGTTGAATAAAAATGTGGCTTTGTAAGGGATCGATAGATGTAGACCTTTTTGTTAATGCTGCCTGTGTTTCTAATTTTATTAAGAACACTTTAGACCTTTTTGTTACTAACTTGTGTTACTTTTCTCAGGTGATAAAGATAGAGAGAAGGCTCAGAAAGATTAAACCTCTGAGAACCTTCTGTTGCTAGTATTCGGTGAGTGGGACTAGTCATTAATGCATAGTATAGAGTAGCTAGTTATCCTTGTGCCATGCTAGTTAAGAATGCCATACCACTCATGTTGTTGGATACTGAATGCTATCATATATGTGGATATGTGTTTGCTTTCTGTGATAGCCCTAGTATGTCCATACCGAGTTAGCGGTAGGTAGAGATCAACAAAGTTCAGGGGTTGGGTTCCTTAAGGTAGAGGGATCTATATAAGTTTGAACGACACATTCATTGCTTATGGAGAACTTATATGATTTGTTATAGGGAAGGAACTTTGGGGAATATGGAGGATATGTGTAAGGCAACTGTGCTATGCTAGAAGGACCCACTGATTCATACAGATGAAGATCACCCAGTGTCCAATCAAAAGCAGCACGAAAGACTGATGGTAAAGGTGATAGTGTATAAATAGAATCACCATCAGTCCAAACAATTGAATCATTGGCATCAATTACATCTTCTTTAGTAGCACCTAGCTCATCCTCCTTTGTCGGATCTTCAATAATTCGTTCACCCAGCTCGCACTACTGGCTGGGTTTTCATTCTCAACACTCCTTCATTCTCAACACTCCTTCAACACTCGTTCACCCACCCATGGCCCAGGTCTTTGAGATTAACGAGAACATCCCCGATGAGGATCCTTTCACGAGCCTGTCACACCTGGAGTTGCCATCACACCTTTATATGGATTCACTGCTAGGCCCTGAGTTGGATGTAGGACAGCCTCTTGAGTATTTTCCGAGACTAGAGGATGATGATGATCCCTTCGGACTTCATAGATACTTTGTAGACACTGCTCAGCACAATGGCCAGGATATTATTCCGTAGACTACTTTACTTTATTTACTTTTAGTTTTATCATTTTGAAGCATTGTATTAAAAAGTTATATATGGTGGAAATGCTGCCTTTCTCTTTTTGTTCTTCATGCAAAAATTTTATCAAAAGAGACTGGTCCATTCTAGCAATTTAGAGACTGACCATAGGAAGGCCCAGCACTAGGAAAGTAACCTGATCATAGGGAAGTAATCCTTCCTCAAACCTATTTCAATTATTACGCACCAAAATCTCTAAGTGTGGAGTCACCACCGCAACCAACTTGGAAATTTTAGAAGACACTGTCCTTAATTTATAAAATAAAAATATTTTTTTTCAGAGAACATTAGGGACAATGTTCTTCTAAGTGTGGGGTATTGGGTAAAGGTTTTAAAAAACAAGTAACCGTAAAACGCCAAGTTTTGAAAAATTTTTTATCTAAAAAGTAATTAGCAATAAATATTGGGTAATTTTGAAAAATTCTTACCTTGTTTTGCCCAAAAGATTCTATAAAATTGCTAGAAATCAGTTTTTCGGAACATTCATTAGAACGGAACGATTAAGCAGAAACTCATGTTTTGTGTCAAAAGATTTCTTTTAAGAAAATATGTAAAAGGCTACGCATGACGAAGCACGACCCCTACTCCCAAAAATTGAGGACTCTTGACCCAAAGTATCTGTATGACCCATCAAATCTATAGTACTTTGTCAATTAAATTGATAAGTGTGTCGGTGTACGGTTCAAGTTAGAACTTGGTTTTGACATATGTTTCAAGGCCAATGGTTAGTAAGCGCCATATGTGGTGCAGGTGCGATACTCCTTCTGAAATCATTCTGAATAGAGAAGACAAAAAGTCATCCATTTCCGTTTCCACTCCACGCAATTTAAACTGACCAACTCACATAAAGAGTTGATGAACACAAATACACTACCCATTCACCTTCATTCCCCTTTCCACTTATCAAAAGATCCAGAGATTAATGAAGAGATAAATCGATCAACTTCACTTAAAAAGCACTTGTTAAAAGACTCCGAACCCCTGATTGTTTTTGATAGGTCAAAGACCCATTTTCAGTGGATTATCACTTCCTCTCTGGGCACCAGGAATGAAAGACAAAAGTTATGAAGAAATGGTATGCCGAAAAAAATGATAAAAGAGAGCAAAGTCTCTAGAATAAAGGCAAAAGAAACCCGAGAAGTTGCCCCGAAGAAGAATTACCGGAAGAGCCAAATAAAATTCTAAATAAAGTCTTAGTAAAATCCGCCTCTTCCGAAGAAACTTTTTACGGATTCCAAGCCACTCTCTATCTAAAAATGGATACTCTAAAGAATCAAAATCTATCAATTCTCTCTAATCAAAAGATCTGGATACCTTTCACGATTCCATAAATTTCTCAAACCAAACCCTACAACCCATCTTCCTCTTGAAAGAATGCCTAAGAAGAAGATCAGTATCGTACTTATTTAACCGGTGGAGATATCGATGCTTTACCAAGCCTATGATGAGAACTGTTACACGACTGGCTTCTGAGCGACAATACAATTAGATTAGGGCACCCTAAATACTTGAGTGATATAAGTGATCTGCTAGTGAGGATCATAGTCATGTATACTCCACATCCGAGAGTTGGAAAGTATGCCTTTTTCACTAATGGACGCGATTGAAATCTAGCCACCAAATCATCGAAGTTCGAAACTTTTTCTAATACTTTTGAAAGATGTGACGACTTCTGATGAAGGAATAATAAAAGGATCCACGGGTGGGCAAGGAAGAATCTATTAGAAAAAGCCTTATATTCCCGCTTTTTGCTTGAGGACAAGCAAAGCTAAGTGTGGGGTATTTGATATCGGCTAAAAAGTCACGTTTTCACCCCGGTATTAAGGCCCTAAAACAATAAAGATTCAAACTTTGTCATCAAAATTATCTCTTTTTCGATTGATTTTGTAGATCAAGTAATTACGAAGGCAATGCAAAAAGAATCAAGTAAAACGGAGATAAAACGAAGATTCTAGAGCGAAAACGGTGAAAGACAAGAAATCAAGTTACGATCCAGTGATTTCAGCTGACCATGCAAGCCAAACGGCCTACCAAATGGCTTGCCTGTATGTCAAACGACCTGCCACACGGCCTGATCAAACGGGCATGGCAAACGGGTAAAACAACCAAATGGCACCAGCAAACGGCCTGCCAAATGGCCTGCCTGCCGTTTGCTGGAAAAAATCAAGTCTATTTAAAGGGCTCTCTGTGGGCATTTCAAGAAATACTCAATTTGTAATTCACTTTATATTTCCAAGCTTTTAGTTAGTTTTTAGTAGTAGTTAGTTTAGCTTTTATTTTTCGGAGGATATCCCGGCGAGTCCCTGCGCTCTCGGGCAGATTTCTTCAGCCTTTTCAGGTTTTTATCCGAAATGCTCGTCTTTTGTATTAAACATGTGTTCTTACCTTTTATGTTTAATAATGCGTTCCGATATTACCATGACAGCTTAATTAATCTGTATGTTTCCATGATAGAAGTTTGTGTTAACGTATGAAAGGACCCGTCCTAATCCATCTGGACGAATACATTACATTTGGTTACATCGCGAGGTACTTGACCTCTATATGATACATTTTACAAACATTGCATTCATTTTAAAAGACAAATTTTCATTTACATCGAAAGTTGACGACATGCATACCATTTCATAATATATCCAACTATAATTGACTTAATAATAATCTTGATGAACTCAACGACTCAAATGCAACGTCTTTTGAAATATGTCATGAATGACTCCAAGTAATATCTTTAAAATGAGCAAATGCACAGCGGAAGATTTCTTTCATACCTGAGAATAAACATGCTTTAAAGTGTCAACCAAAAGGTTGGTGAGTTCATTAGTTTAACATAAATAATCATTTCCATCATTTTAATAGACCACAAGATTTTCATTTTCCGTTCTCATAAATAAACGTCCCATGCATAGAGACAAAAATATCATTCATATGGATTGAACACCTGGTAACTGACATTAACAAGATGCATATAAGAATATCCCTGATAATGCTAAAAACGAACATATATTTCATAGCATTATTCCTCAAGAAAGACAAACTTTTAGTTGCAATTGTTCTATTTACAAGTGAGATTCGTTTAAATAATAAAAGGTGAAGACAAAAGACAGATTCGACGAATTGAAGACGCAAACGACCAAAAATCTCAAAAGTACAAAAGACAATCAAAGAGGTTCCAATTATTGATAAGAAACGTCTCAAAATTACAAGAGTACAAGATTCAAAACGCAAAGTACAAAATATAAAATTGTACGCAAGGACGTTCGAAAATCCAGAACCGGGACCAGAGTCAACTCTCAACGCTCGACGCAACGGACTAAAAATTACAAGTTAACTATGTATATAAATATAATATAATATATAATTAATTATATTAATTATATATATATTATATATATATTATAAACCGTCGGCAAGAAAGACTCCAAAAGGGACTGAGCTGTAATTTCAAACTCCGCGACTCGCGGAGTTTGAAGGCAAAAATGCCGCGAGTCGCGGAGCCCCAAAAGTCGAAAATCCCTATAAAAGCAAACGAATTCTGATCTCAAAAATCACCAAAAATCCATCCATCTCTCTATCTATATCGTATATATTTATATTTATATTTTAATTTTAATTTTAATTTTAATTTTAATCCTAATAATAAGAGTATGTTAGCAACACGTAGTGTTTTATTTAGTAAATTAGTTTAATTAAAAAAAAAGGTAAAAATATAAGCTATTTTCCGTGTAACACTACGCTATTTTTAATTATTGTAAGTTATGTTCAACCTTTTTACATTAATGTCTCGTAGCTAAGTTATTATTATGCTTATTTAAAACGAAGTAATCATGATGTTGGGCTAATTACTAAAATTGGGTAATTGGGCTTTGTACCATAATTGGGGTTTGGACAAAAGAACGACACTTGTGGAAATTAGACTATGGGCTATTAATGGGCTTTATATTTGTTTAACTAAATGATAGTTTGTTAATGTTAATATAAAGATTTACAATTGGGCGTCCCTATAAATTACCATATATACTCAATCGGACACGATGGGCGGGGTATTTTTATGTACGAATAATCGTTCATTTAACCGGACACGGGAATGGATTAATAACCACTAGAATAATTAAAACATGGGTGAAATTATGTACAAGGACACTTGGTATAATTGATAACAAAATATTAAAACCTTGGGTTACACTCAGTCGACATCCTGGTGTAATTATTAAACAAAGTATTAAAATCTTGTTACAGTTTAAGTCCCCAATTAGTTGGAATATTTAACTTCGGGTATAAGAATAATTTGACGAGGACACTCGCACTTTATATTTATGACTGATGGACTGTTATGGACAAAAACCAGACGGACATATTAAATAATCCAGGACAAAGGACAATTAACCCATGGGCATAAAACTAAAATCAACACGTCAAACATCATGATTACGGAAGTTTAAATAAGCATAATTCTTTTATTTCATATTTAATTTCCTTTATTTTATATTTAATTGCACTTCTAATTATCGCATTTTTATTGTTATTGTATTTAATTGCACTTTTAATTATCGTACTTTTTAATTATCGCAAGTTTATTTTATCGCACTTTTATTATTCGCAATTTCATTATCGTTATTTAATTTATTCTTTAATTTAAGTCTTGTATTTATTTTTAATATTTTACATTTGGTTTTAACTGCGACTAAAGTTTTAAAATCGACAAACCGGTCATTAAACGGTAAAAACCCCCCTTTATAATAATAATATTACTTATATATATATATTTGTATTTTTATAAAAGCAAACTAATATAGTGTTAAGCTTTGTTTAAAAAGATTCCCCGTGGAACGAACCGGACTTACTAAAAACTACACTACTGTACGATTAGGTACACTGCCTATAAGTGTTGTAGCAAGGTTTAAGTATATCCATTCTATAAATAAATAAATATCTTGTGTAAAATTGTATCGTATTTAATAGTATTTCCTGCTAAAATTAATAGTATTTTATACCACTCCGCTACCACATCAAGTATTTTTGGCGCCGCTGCCGGGGAGTCTCTTAAAAGCCGGAAGCGCAACGTTAATATAAAAAAAAAAAATTTATGTATTTTTAAAGACTCTGTTAAATATTTAAGTTTTATAAAGTTTCTTTATTTTTATATAAGTTTTATTTAAGTATTTTGTTTTTATTTAAAAACATATAAAAAAATATATATATATATAAATCTAGTTTTAAGATTTTTATTTATAAAATTATAAAGTAATTCTATTTATTTAAGTTTTAAATATAAGTTTTTATTATACACATATTTTTTTTTAAACAGAAAAATTAAAAACAGAAAATAAAAAAAAAACAAATAAATAAAGAAAAACGCGTCGAATTTAAATAACCTGTCAGTTGAAAACTGGAACCCCGCGACTCGCGGGGTTTGATGCCTTGAATACCGCAACTCGCGGAGGGTACCTGACACGCGACAGAACCCTAATTCTGCATTAATTACGGGTAATTAATTATTATTATTATTATTTAACCCTAATTATTATTATTATTATAATTAGTTTTATTTTAAGTTTTACTTTTTATTTAATTTCTTTTATTAAGTAAATTAGTTTAATTAAATTATAAAATTAATAGTTTTATAAAATAAATAATATAAAAATAATATTTTTATAAAAATTGTAATTTTTACAACTTTTTGTATATTTTTATATTTTGTCCCTTTTTAATTGTTTTAGCGTAATATTTGTATTTTTAGCTCATATTTAGTTTTAAACTTAGTTTTTGCCATAGTTATTTTTACTTCTAGATTTTTAGGCTTTGTCGTAGAATTCCTTAAGTGCTTTTTCTTTAGACTAAGATTTAGGTGCTTTAGAATTTTGCGACGCCTTTTTAAGTTTTAGTTTATTTTTAAGTTATTTCCATTTGGGATATAGTTTTTCCTGTAAGCTTTAATATTTTTAGATATGTACCAATTATCATTCCAATTAGTAATCTCAATTTGCGATTATAATTTTAAGTTAGTTGTAGTAATAAGGTTAGGTTAGTCAAGTGTTTTTAAGTGTTATAAGTTTCTTTTATTTTTCCGTCACCTTTTATTTTTCAACCATTTTTCTTTTTCTACCTTTTTCGACGAACTCTTTTTCTTTCTTATTTCTCGCTATTCTAGTTTTAGGACATAGATTTTTATTCTACTTCTTATCTAAATTTTCTTAAAATTACGAAAATTTATTTTAAGTGGTTAAATTGATAGACATAAAAATTTTCTGGTTCGTAGTAATAGTTGGATTTGTACGTGGACCGGGTTATTGGAGCCAAACAGTCCTCAATTATATTGAGACCAAACGAATCCTGCCCCTCTGCTGCATCTTTTGGCTATTCAAAACGTGGGCAAAATCAGAAAAGTCTATTGATTGGATAACTTATTATAATTTTTCTTTCCTTTTAAAAACTAATAGGATATTCAGTGAATGCACCGAGCAAGACGTTCACCACCTTTTGTACGTTCACCACCTGTAACTAGATCAAGACATTTAGCAAATATTACTGCCGTTGATTTTTCTTTAGAATCGTCATCCAGTCGACCAAGTACTTCAGTTCAAATTTCCGATAATCCATTTTTTGAACCCGACATCACAATTGAGAATCCGGAGAATATTCAGGAACGGTTCGTAGATCCTGAACCACTAAACTTTCCTCCGGAACCACCAATCATTCAAACAGAGATTGTTGAGGAACGAACCATTAAATCAGAATCCTCTAGTGATTCCGATTCAACAAATTCAATTATGGAGAATCTGGAACCTTTAAGTATGGAAGACCGAATGAGAGCTAAACGCACTGGCCAAGGTCACGCAATTACTCATCCAGACATTAATGCGCCAGATTATGAAATCAAAGGACAAATTCTACACATGGTGACTAATCAATGCCAATTTAGTGGTGCGCCGAAGGAAGATCCAAATGAACATTTACGTACCTTTAATAGGATCTGCACACTATTTAAAATCCGAGAAGTGGAGGATGAACAGATATATCTCATGTTATTTCCCTGGACTTTAAAGGGAGAAGCCAAAGATTGGTTGAATCGTTACCTGAAGGGGCGATCGATACATGGGACGTATTAGTTGAAAAATTTCTTAAACAATTCTTTCCTGCATCTAAAGCCGTAAGACTTCAAGCAGAAATTGTTACGTTCACACAGAAATCAAATGAAACTCTATATGAGGCGTGGACTAGATATGGAAAGTTATTAAGAGGATGTCCGCAACATGGTTTAGACACCTGTCAAATAGTACAAATATTCTACCAAGGATGCGACATCACTACAAGAAAAGACATAGATATAGCAGCTGGTGGTTCTATTATGAAGAAAACCGAAACTGATGCTTACAAAATTATTGATAACACTGCTTCCCACTCACATGAGTGGCACCAAGAAAAAGATATCGTTAGATCATCTAAAGCAGCTAGAGCCGATTCTAGCCATGACTTAGATTCCATTTCCGCAAAGATAGATGTTGTGGAGAGACGAATGGAAAAGATGACTAAAGATATTCACTCAATACGAATTAGTTGTGAGCAATGTGGAGGACCACATTTGACAAAAGATTGTCTCAGTATTGAATTAACAATGGAACAAAGAGAGAATATTTCATACATAAACCAAAGGCCTGGAAATAATTATCAGAATAATTATCAACCGCCAAGACCGATTTACAATCAAAACCAGAATTATAACCGAAATATTCCATACAACAACCAACAAGGTCCTAGCAATCAACAAGTATAAAACAGTACTTACAATCAGCAAAGACCTAATTTTCAAAACAAGCCACCACAACAAACCGATGATAAAAAGCCGAAGAAGATATGATGACGAAGCTAGTTGAAACTCAAACGCAGTTTTTCACATCTCAGAAACAAACTAATGAACAAAATGCTCAAGCATTTAGAAATCAACAAGCTTCTATTCAAAATCTGGAACAAGAAGTAAGTAACCTAGCAAGGTTAATAGGTGAAAGAAAACCGGGAAGTTTACCTAGTGATACAAATGCTAACCCCCGGAATGAAATAGCTAAAGCTATTACCACAAGAAGTGGTACAACACTTAAACCACCGGAAATACCTGTAACTTCTGATGAAACTATTCCTACTCCACAAGAACCACAACCTGATCAAGATAAGGAAAAAGAACCGGTAGTTGAAAAGGTTAATGAAGATAACACAGTTAAGGCTAAACCTTATGTTAAACCATACCAAGCACCACTTCCTTATCCGAGTAAAATGAAGAAAGAGAAACTTGAAGCCGAGCAATCTAAATTCTTGGATATGTTTAAACAAATAAATGTAAATCTTCCTTTCATTGATGTGATTTCAGGAATGCCTAGATATGCTAAATTCTTGAAAGATCTAATCTCAAATAGAAAGAAAATGGAAGAACTCTCGGCTGTTACTATGAATGCTAATTGTTCAGCAGTGCTATTGAATAAGATACCAGAAAAACTATCTGATCCAGGAAGTTTCACAATTCCATGTTTTCTGGGTAGTCTTAGTTCAATAGAAGCATTGGCAGACTTAGGTGCTAGTATAAATTTAATGCCGTATTCACTATACGCTAAACTAGACCTTTGAGAATTGAAACCAACAAGAATAAGCATACAACTAGCCGATAGATCAATAAAATATCCTAGAGGGATAATGGAGAACATGCTAGTTAAAGTTGGTACCTTAGTATTTCCAGTAGATTTTGTTGTTTTGGACATGGAAGAAGATTCTCAAGTTCCTCTCATATTAGGAAGACCATTCTTAAACACGGCTAAAGCAATGATAGACGTGTTCGGTAAGAAACTGACCCTAAGTATAGAGGATGAGAGTGTTACCTTTTCAGTTGATAGAGCAATGCAACAACCACAATCTGCAGATGATACATGTTATTATATTCAAACTATAGATGCACATGCAGAATTATTAGAAGAATTTCCAGAATTACAAGGAACAGGAGAATGTTCTTTAGGAGAAAGTAATGAACCAATTGATGAAGCTGAAATGTTAGCTACACTTATAGCTAATGGATATGAACCAACAACAGAAGAAATTCAAATGCTAAAAGAAGAAGACAGATATCGATACAAATCATCGATAGAAGAACCTCCGAAATTAGAGTTAAAGCCACTTCCAAACCATTTGGAATACGCTTATTTACATGGTGAATCTGAATTACCTGTAATAATATCGTCTTCTCTTACTGAAAATGAGAAATCACAACTAATTTCTGTGTTGAAAGCTCATAAACCAGCCATTGCATGGAAGATTCATGATATTAAAGGAATAAGTCCTTCGTATTGCACACATAAAATCCTTATGGAAGAAGGTCATAAAATGTATGTGCAAAGCCAACGAAGACTAAATCCTAATATGCAAGATGTAGTTAAGAAAGAGATTATTAAACTGCTAGATGCAGGTTTAATTTATCCAATCTCTGATAGTCCATGGGTAAGCCCAGTTCAATGCGTACCTAAGAAGGGTGGCATGACTGTTATTACAAATGAGAAAAATGAGCTTATTCCTACTAGGACTGTAACAGGATGGCGTGTGTGTATTGATTATAGAAAATTAAATGACGCCACCAGAAAAGATCACTTTCCCTTACCTTTCATAGATCAAATGTTGGAAAGATTAGCCGGAAATAGTTACTATTGTTTTCTAGATGGATTTTCCGGATATTTTCAAATTCCAATAGCACCAGAAGATCAAGAGAAAACCACATTCACGTGCCCTTATGGTACTTTTGCTTACAAACGCATGCCATTTGGACTTTGCAACGCCCCTGCAACCTTCCAAAGGTGCATGATGGCGATTTTTCACGACATGATAGAAGAATGCATGGAAGTTTTCATGGATGACTTTTCAGTCTTCAGTGATACATTTGAATCATGTCTAGTTAATCTTGAACGAATGCTTCTTAGATGCAAACAATCAAATCTAGTTCTTAATTGGGAGAAATGCCATTTTATGGTTAAAGAAGGCAACATTCTTGGACATAAAATTTCAAAAGAAGGAATTGAAGTGGATAGAGCTAAAGTAGATGTAATTGCTAAACTTCCACATCCCACCAATGTTAGAGGAGTTAGGAGTTTTCTAGGGCATGCCGGTTTTTACCGACGTTTCATAAAAGATTTTTCAAAAATTGCCACCCCTATGAATAAACTCCTAGAAAAGGATGCTCCATTCATCTTTTCAGATGAGTGTATCAAATCTTTTAATATTCTTAAAGAAAAACTCACTAATGCACCGATCATGATAACACCAAATTGGAATCTACCATTTGAACTAATGTGCGATGCAAGTGATTTTGCAATGGGAGCCGTTTTAGGACAAAGGATTGAAAAACGATTTCAACCTATATATTATGCTAGTAAGACGTTACAAGGAGCACAAAAAAACTATACAACTACTGAAAAAGAACTCCTTGCTATTGTCTTTGCTTTTGGCAAATTTCGATCATATCTCGTTCTAGCAAAAACGGTGGTCTATACCGACCATTCTGCTCTTAGATACCTATTTTCAAAACAAGATGCTAAACCAAGATTAATCCGTTGGATCTTACTCTTACAAGAGTTTGATATTGAAATCCGAGATAAAAGAAGAGCAGAAAATCTCGCCGCTGATCATCTTTCTCGTCTTGAAAATCCCGAATTAGAAGTTCTAAATGAATCGGCCATACAAGACAACTTTCCTGATGAATATCTATTGAAGATAGATTATAAAGAAATTCCATGGTTTGCAGACTATGCAAACTATTTAGTATGTGGATTCCTTGAAAAAGGATTATCGTACCAAAGACGAAAGAAATTCTTCAGTGATATAAAACACTATTTCTGGGAAGATCCTCATCTGTTTAAAAGTTGTCCTGATAGAATAATACGTCGATGTGTATTTGGAGATGAAGCCAGTAAAATATTAAACCATTGTCACACAGAACCAACAGGAGGGCATTATGGACCTCAACTAACAGCAAGAAAAGTTTATGATGCTGGATTCTATTGGCCTACAATTTACAAAGACGCACACCTTCTTTGAAAATCCTGTGATGCATGTCAAAGGGTCGAAAAAATAAGTCAACGTGATGAAATGCCACAAAATGTCATACAAGTATATGAAGTATTTGATATTTGGGGTATTGACTTTATGGGTCCATTTCCAAAATCTCATAATAATCTATATATACTCGTAGCCATTGATTATGTATCTAAATGGGCGGAAGCACAAGCTCTCCCAACTAACGATGCACGAGTTGTAGTCAACTTTTTAAAACGTCTTTTTGCAAGGTTTGGAACACCGAAAGCTTTAATAAGTGATCGGGGTACTCATTTCTGTAATAATCAACTTGAGAAAGTTCTTAAAAGATATGGAGTAACTCATAAAATCTCCACCGCATATCATCCAAAAACAAGTGGACAAGTTGAAAATACCAACCGAGCTTTAAAACGTATTCTAGAGAAAACCATAGGATCAAATCCGAAGGAATGGTCCATTAAATTGGAGGATGCACTCTGGGCTTTTAGAACAGCCTACAAAACTCCAATTGGAACCACACCTTTTAGACTTGTTTATGGAAAAGCATGTCATCTTCTAGTAGAAATTGAACACAAAGCATTTTGGGCTTTGAAAACATGTAATCTTGATTTACATGAAGCTGGACGTCTACGATTAAGTCAACTAAACGAATTAGAAGAATTAAGACATGAAGCATACGATAATTCGTTAATCTATAAAGAAAGAACGAAGAAATGGCATGATAAAAGAATCAGAAGTTCAAAAGAATTTAAGGAAGGAGACAGAGTTCTTCTTTTCAATTCACGATTCAAGCTATTTCCTGGAAAATTGAAATCAAGATGGTCTGGACCATTCATAGTCAAAAGAGTTTTCCCATACGGAACGATAGAATTGATAAATTCAAATGGGATTGAATTTAAAGTTAATGGTCACAGAGTTAAACATTACATACATGGTCCGATGGAAGTTGACAATGAAGTTAATCATAATTTCACCACCCAAGAAAACCTTCAAAATGAAAACATAAATATGTTATCAACAACATATGAAAAATCAAAACTGGAATATAGGGAGGATTCAAATTTGAGTGATGAAGAAGAATTCCTATACAAACCTCCCATTCCAAGAAACGAAGAAAAATGTGAACAAGAAATTCAAATAGAAATGAAAGAACCAAGGAAAGAACACCCGAAAAAGGTTTACAAACCAACTCGACTTACTAAAGCAGGAGACCCAGGTGAATTTATCATTTCTTGCTTACTTAATGATGGTGCTGTATATAATGGACTCGCAGATTTAGGAGCAAGTGCAAATATTATGCCTCTTTCCTTATACAAAAGATTAGGCATGGGTAAATTAAAACCAACCAAAATAGGTGTTCAATCATTTGACCAAACCATTAAGCACCCGGTTGGAATAGCAAATAATTTACTTGTTAAAGTGGGAAGTTTGACCTTTGTTGCAAACTTCATAGTGATTAATATGGAGGAAAACCTTGATATTCCTCTAATTCTAGGTCGCCCATTTTTAGCAATCACCGAGGCATTCATTGATGTAAGAGAAGGTAGAATAACACTTAGGAATGGTGATACATCGATCACCTTTGTGAACCGAAAGTTTAGATCTCCACAAACCAAAACTGTTAGACCAATAAAAATGCATAAGTGTGGGGAAGATGAAGAAACACTTAATGATGATCCAATCACAAAGAATGCCGTTGATGATACGAAATTAGATGAACCCATTTTTAACAGTTCAACGAAGAAACTTTATAAAAGGATTCACGATGCTAAGATTAAAGGAAACTTTAAGTTATATAACCGATTAATATCCAATTTATCGTCAAAAGAAAAGGCAATGTTAGTTGAATTTGTGAAAGTTACGGAGGAAATCAACAAATGGATTGAAGTAAAAGTCAAAGATATACAAGTTGTTGATGATTCAATTGAAAATAATGTTAATCACAATTTCGACACCACAGCTGACTAAGTGTGGGGAGAATCAAAGGGGTTTATGTATTTCTGTTAGAGTTAGATTGTCTGTTTTCCTGTAGTTCTCGAAAATGGAACCCGAATGGTCTTTCCCTAGCAGACACTATAGAACTAGTCTTCTCCCCCCATTCTGAATTTTTATTTTTTTAGGTTTTTACAAAATGAAGACTGCCTGTGAACTAAACCATGGTCTAATGCTACACGCTTTGATCACTAAACGTAATAATGACATACTACCGAGTGAACTAGTATCAGTAATCAGAGAAAGAATGGACGGAGTTAGAAAAGAATCCAGATGCGAAGATAATAAGTTACAATTTGGTAAAGGAAAATCAAAATCCGCAGCGAAAAGAAGAGCACGACACCTAGAAAATGCGGAAAATGATCACATGGAGGTAAATGTTCAAATAATCAAACCTATTCAAACACCGAATTTGTTACTTTATGCAGAGATGGACCATTCATATGTTTAGAAGAAAAGACACTAAATGCTCGAGGTTACGCCTATGTAGCCATGGAAAACCAATTAAACCGACTATCTTATGAATGGGATAGATCATATAACTAAGAAATCTATTTCACAGGTATGTCTGTACAGTTTTTATTTTTATTTTTTATTTTTAACCTTTTGATAATGAACGCTAATTTGTTCGCTAAAAAGTATTAAATTGGTATTGAATAAAATTAGGTTTGGCGACCGAAATTATTGATATCATTCAAAAATTTATTACATCACTGCGAAATTTAACGTTTATTCTTAAGGTATAAATATCTTTAATCAATCAACCCAAAATATTTCAAAAATTCGTCATGAGTTAAATTAGGTTTTGGAACCGAAATTACTTTACCGAAAAGAGGGGCGCAAATTTTTGATAATATTTGATTGATTAAAGTAGGATAAAAAGCTAAAAAGATTTTTAATTTTATTTTTACCATGTTTTTAAAATTAATATTTAAATCTTAAATTAATATTGTAAACTTTATAAAAACAATATATTTAAAATTGTAAATATTTGAACCATAATATAAGTTTGGTGTGAATTTATAATATGAATTTTTAAATTAAGTTTGGTGTGAAATTTTAATATTAATTTTAAATTTCATATTTAAGTTGTGTGAATTTAAAAACAAAAATTTACTTTATCTCATTAAGTTAAAAATATGATTTTTAAAATTCGTCGTAAGTTGAAGACTAGGTCTTTGAACCGAAATTGCTTTACCCGAGGGAGGGACGAGAACTTTTATTATCATTATTTTTAATCTTATTGAATTAAAGTATGCCAAAACATTAAAAAACCCAAAAATCTTAGCTTTTAAAACAATCGCTACAAAAAGACAAATTTTAAAATTTTGTCGAGGGACGGACTAGGACATCGATCCGAAATGACCTCGTCCTAAATAACAAGGGAAACAAAATTTTAAAATTAATTACTTAATTGTTTTAATAAGTTAAAGATTATAAAAAAAAAAATATACCAAACTCCGCGACTCGCGGAGTTTGAAGGGGAAATCTCCGCGAGTCGCGGAGGGACCAAAATACTGAAAAAAATATAAACGCATAACAGATCAGTCCCAACCCAAAACAAAAACATACTGCGAAAAACTGCACGAAAAAAACCCGAGAAAAAACCCCCAAAATCACAATTTTTAACCGTTAATCACCAAATCTTTTACTAAAATCATGTTGAGAAGGATGCTATCAAGGAATTACTCAAGAAAAACGGTAAATTTCTACACCTAAACACCATTTAATCCGAAATTAGTGTTCTTGAGCAATTTTTTCCCCAATTTGATTTTGATGCTTTTTAGTGTAATTAGGCTTAAATTGTTTATGTATTATGCTTGTATAACCTAGATTGATGCTATTTAACATGATTAGAAGCCTTAAACTTCAAATTTTGAGTAATCTAGGGTTTGTGTTCTTGAGCAAATTTGGGGCTTTTTGATATAAACAGGTTATGGCCGATTTTTGTCATGAATTGTTGCTAAATTAAGTAGTGTAACATGTCTAGGTAGTTAAATGATCCAAACTTTGAGCCTAAACATGATTATGAGAATTAAAGTGGACTTTTTCAAGTCTAAAATTCATGAACTTGATTTTTGAAAGATAATGCCATTTGAAACTTGTTTAATTGCTAGTAGTGATTATTTTGACATGTTATTTGAGTTGAATGCTTATGAACTTGGCGAACATTTTCATATATGCTTATTTGAAAAAGTGTAGATTTGATGAAAATATGAAAATAAGCTTAAGTTTGATATAAATTGATCATGTCATTGTAATTATTTTGATTGATGATTTTGCTGACACTAATGCATATTTGGATGCATAAAAATTGTGTTTGATGTGTTTTGCAGACTGAAAGGGGTGAATCTTCATCCCAAGCTCGCAATGCTCCTACTGAGAATGCGGAACAACAGGAGGTGGATAACTACTACAAGCAGGATATACCTCATCCAGTCATGACATTTTCTGATATGCACTTGGAAGAGTTGCACCCGAACCTGAGATTTGACAGACTTTGGATAGATTATCCGAAATATCAAAGGGGTTTGCATACTCTTCATTCTAAGGTTGTTGAGGTACCGAGGGTCATAGAATGGGGACCCTTAGAAGCTGTATAATTGGCCGGGCCAATTAGGGAATTACTTGTGCAGAGGTATGGTAATTCTACTTTTAATAACTGGGTACGTCTATTCACCATGCGTAGACCTGTATATAAAGTATGGTGTGAAGAATTGTTATGTAGTATAGAGTTGAATGATCGGGTAGCTAGTTTAACCGATCGTTCTTTTATTAGATTTTTGTTAGGCGGTTCGATGCGCCACATGTCTTTACTAGACATGGCTCAGGCTTTACGTATATATACGCCTGAGGAGTTAGCATCTGCTGATTGTAGAGGGTTGATACTAAATGGTAGAAAGATAGATGAAAATTTTGATACACACGGTGTGTGGAGTCAAATGACAAGCCATCACCGTTTCAAAGGGGGAAATTACTCTTATTTGGATATAGATAGAGCTGAATTAAGAGTAATTCATAGGTTTTTAGCTAATTCGATTACACAAAGGGGTAAGAACAAGGAAAAAGTAAATGAACAGGATTTTTTTACCATATGTGTATTCGAGACCCACAAAGCGCTGTAAGTATACCGTATTGTGTGGGTTATTATTTATCAGCTATGGTTCGGGGGATGAGACCGCATAGCATAATAGGGGGTGGTATTTTTATTACTTTGATTGGTGAATATCTCGGTGTGGATATAAGTCGGGGGGGATTATTAGTAGAAGAACCAGAACCCCGAGATACTATAGGTTTAAATGTATACCATGGTGCGATAGTATTGAAGAGGCGAAATAACGCCGCAGTACCATACCATGGTAGACATCCACAGGTTGAGAGAAACCAACAGTAAGGTAATGTAGGTGGGGGAATGAGATGCAAGAAATGCAAAGGTTTATAGCTTCTCAGGAGTACGAAAATGCTAGACAGAGAGCATTTGAAGATTGGCAAGTTCATCAGAACCAAATCATAGCTCATTGCCAACATATAGGTAGAAACTATATTCCTACACCGAAACCCATCTTCCCTCCCTGGTCTATAGAGATGCAACCACCGTATCCTACGTATAACCCTGCCGAAGCATTCTATAGCACCTATGGTTATGCCTGGAACCCCTATTAGTACCAGTATCATCTCTAGTCTACTTAGTTTTATTTATTTTGTAATTTGTAATATTGATACATTTAATACTTATGTTAATATTGTAATAGTTTTTATAATTTTCTAACTTTTATTCCTAGATTTTAATAATTTTTGAATGTGGGGTAATATACCAAACTTCAAAAATATGCATATATGTTTGCAGTTTATCTTATGTACACAACAGGGTAAAACAACGCATTTTCAAAGACTGGCATTAAGTTCAGCAAAAACAACTAATTTTGACGACAAGATGCAAAATATATGCGAAATAACAACAAGACGGAATGAACAAATGATGTGCACCATTTATCATTCAGCAAACAAACGCCAATATATTTGGAAACTTTGGTAAAAATTTAATCATTTTCACACAAATCACCCTCAATAATTTAAATTGTTACTGATTTCTTGCAAATGAGGGCATTGCAAGATCTTAAGTGTGGGAAGGGGTTAAATTCTTTCGGATTTTAAAATTTTTATCTTAAACACTTGGTTACCATTAAAAATACTAGTAAAGCAGTAGTTGTATTAGAATCTAGTGCTCTTTGATAATAAAGAACAGCCCTAGTCTTATATACTGACTACCCAATTCTAGTAAAAATTTTCAAAATTTTCAATTAAATGAACTCAAAATCATGTACATATTTATGAACGATAAAACTAGGTTTTAACACCGAAATTATTGTAACCTCGGAAAGGACATAAATTGAGAAACAAACCAAAATGTTAAAATTCATTTAAAATGGAATAGAGGACGATAAAAAGGAAAATAAAAGCCAAGTGTGGGAAAATTCTCCAAGTTATTCAAAACATATATCACATATTTCTGTAACAAATAACTGAAAATACTTTTGCTTTGGACTAAACTAAACTGTTTTACCCGATGAAAGAAAAGAAAAGATGGATCTACACGATGAATCAATTCCATCATTAAAAGGAAGTAAAGTCTTCCGAAAAAGACACGCGCTTCTTGATTTAGGTCATGAAGTTGTCGTCCAGACCAGCTGTAGGTTGGCGAAAAATATATAAAAGTCATCACTAAAATCAGCAGGAAATCTACGGACCTCAGCATTAAACAGGGTCGCCAAGTGATCAGATTTATCCTAACCATGAGAAGGATTTATCTTGTAACAATGGGGGGGCACCATGCAAATTAGCTGGATAAGACTAATGAATCAGATCCCCAGAAAGGATAATCTCCTTAAAGATTAAAAATCAGCTTTTAAGACTGATATTACTCAATCCTTGAGATTGACCTTAAAGATTGAGAATTACAAACTCATGGAATTCAATGATATCTAAACTCGAGCTTGAACGAGAAAATATTTTGATAAAAAATTACAAACCGATTTGTTTTCTGAAAACTCTATTCTCAATGCGTTCATTACCATTGAACATAAAATCCTAGGAATTCACCTGGAATTCATTAGGTCACCTGAACCAAATCGGGTGTCAACCGTAAGAACGGTGGTTGCATAGTGGTCAAAGACAGGACCTTGTGCCATACCGAAAAATTATAAGGGTGAGCTTTACTATTGCTCCTACCAAGGATAGTAATTGCGTCCGACACGCTATAGACCATAATTAAAAGCATGTCAGGGGACATTGCCTTAACAGTTGCTTGTTCAACGCTTTCCTTTACAACCGGACGGTAGTTTACCGAAAGGTAATATACGGGACAAGTGAACTGGACGTGTTGCTTTCCAAATACAAGGTTAGCAAGTGGGTGACACAAAACCATAAGTTTTGAGCTAAAATTTTCAAATCTGAAACCCACCAAACCCACAAAAATATTTTGCAACACCGGTGAAGGGTTATTCCGGAAAACTTATCTAGGGTAAAAACTAGATTTAATTTTCAAAAGATCAAATGTTTTCATAAAGATCCAATTTCCTTAATGGATCTAAATTTTTATAGTCATGTGGGACTGTAAACCATATCGTTACTACCATTGTTTATACCGCCGTATAGAAAATCACTGATGTACAAAGTGTGAAGAATAAAGAAGTGATTCTAGTATTTCAAGACAATATTGCTTGAGGACAAGCAACGCTTAAGTATGGGAATATTTGATAATGCTAAAAACGAACATATATTTCATAGCATTATTCCTCAAGAAAGACAAACTTTTAGTTGCAATTGTTCTATTTACAAGTGAGATTCGTTTAAATAATAAAAGGTGAAGATAAAAGACAGATTCGACGAATTGAAGACGCAAACGACCAAAAAGCTCAAAAGTACAAAAGACAATCAAAGAGGTTCCAATTATTGATAAGAAACGTCTCGAAATTACAAGAGTACAAGATTCAAAACGCAAAGTACAAAATATAAAATTGTACGCAAGGACGTTCGAAAATCCGGAACCGGGACCAGAGTCAACTCTCAACGCTCGACGCAACGGACTAAAAATTACAAGTTAACTATGTATATAAATTTAATATAATATATAATTAATTATATTAATTATATATATATTATATATATATTATAAACCGTCGGCAAGAAAGACTCCAAAAGGGACTGAGCTGTAATTTCAAACTCCGCGACTCGCGGAGTTTGAAGGCAAAAATTCCGCGAGTCGCGGAGCCCCAAAAGTCGAAAATCCCTATAAAAGCAAACGAATTCTGATCGCAAAAATCACCAAAAATCCATCCATCTCTCTATCTATATCGTATATATTTATATTTATATTTTAATTTTAATTTTAATTTTAATTTTAATCCTAATAATAAGGGTATGTTAGCGAATGTTATAAGGGTGTAAGTCGAAATTCTGTCCGTGTAACACTACGCTATTTTTAATCATTGTAAGTTATGTTCAACCTTTTTACATTAATGTCTCGTAGCTAAGTTATTATTATGCTTATTTAAAACGAAGTAATCATGATGTTGGGCTAATTACTAAAATTGGGTAATTGGGTTTTGTACCATAATTGGGGTTTGGACAAAAGAACGACACTTGTGAAAATTAGACTATGGGCTATTAATGGGCTTTATATTTGTTTAACTAAATGATAGTTTGTTAATGTTAATATAAAGATTTACAATTGGGCGTCCCTATAAATTACCATATATACTCAATCGGACACGATGGGCGGGGTATTTTTATGTACGAATAATCGTTCATTTAACCGGACACGGGAATGGATTAATAACCACTAGAATAATTAAAACAGGGGTGAAATTATGTACAAGGACACTTGGTATAATTGATAACAAAATATTAAAACCTTGGGTTACACTCAGTCGACATCCTGGTGTAATTATTAAACAAAGTATTAAAATCTTGTTACAGTTTAAGTCCCCAATTAGTTGGAATATTTAACTTCGGGTATAAGAATAATTTGACGAGGACACTCGCACTTTATATTTATGACTGATGGACTGTTATGGACAAAAACCAGACGGACATATTAAATAATCCAGGACAAAGGACAATTAACCCATGGGCATAAAACTAAAATCAACACGTCAAACATCATGATTACGGAAGTTTAAATAAGCATAATTCTTTTATTTCATATTTAATTTCCTTTATTTTATATTTAATTGCACTTCTAATTATCGCATTTTTATTGTTATTATATTTAATTGCACTTTTAATTATCGTACTTTTTAATTATCGCAAGTTTATTTTATCGCACTTTTATTATTCGCAATTTCATTATCGTTATTTAATTTATGCTTTAATTTAAGTCTTGTATTTATTTTTAATATTTTACATTTGGCTTTAACTGCGACTAAAGTTTTAAAATCGACAAACCGGTCATTAAACGGTAAAAATCCCCCTTTATAATAATAATATTACTTATATATATATTTGTATTTTTATAAAAGTAAACTAATATAGCGTTAAGCTTTGTTTAAAAAGATTCCCCGTGGAACGAACCGGACTTACTAAAAACTACACTACTGTACGATTAGGTACACTGCCTATAAGTGTTGTAGCAAGGTTTAAGTATATCCATTCTATAAATAAATAAATATCTTGTGTAAAATTGTATCGTATTTAATAGTATTTCCTGCTAAAATTAATAGTATTTTATACCACTCCGCTACCACATCAATCCCCTATCATTCCGGGAAATCCTTCGGACATGATATAAAACAACATCGAAGTACTAAAGCATCTGGTACTTTGGATGGGGTTCGTTAGGCCCAATAGATCTATCTTTTAGATTCGCGTCAATTAGTAGTCTGGTTTACTAATTCTTAGGTTACCAAGTAAAAAGGGGCATATTCGGCTTCGATCATTCAACCATATAATGTAGTTTCGATTACTTGTGTCTATTTCGTAAAACATTTATAAAAATTGCGCATGTATTCTCAGTCCAAAAATATAAAGGGTAAAAATGCAAATGAAACTCACAATACTGTATTTTGTAGTAAAAATACATATGATGAAACTGAACAATGCAGGGTTGGCCTCGGATTCACGAACCTATATCATTTGTATATTTATTAATACACATATTTGTAATCGAATAAGTTTATATATTATTATTATTGATGTACTTGTTATATTTAATAATTTGTAAGTTTTATTAATTATTTATATATTTTCATTATATATATATATATAATTATTAATATAGTTAAGTTATGTAATTTAAATATAATTTTATATCTATAGTCTTTATTTTAATACTTATAATCTTAACAACGTCATTTAAAAACTTTTATTTTCATAAATTATATTAGCTTATTAATAATGATATAGTTAATACTCGATAATAATAATAATAATAGTTTTAATGATAACAAAATAATAATCATAATCATAATAATAATATAATTTTAATAATAATAATAATGATATTACTAATACTAATACTAACAATAATGATAATAGTATTAATTGTATGATTGATACTAATAATTATATTTTTAATATTTTTAATAATCTAATATCAATAATAAATAATAATAATAATAATAATAATAATAATAATAATAATAATAATAATAATAATAATAATAATAATAATAATAATAATAATAATAATAATATTGAGTAATAAGTAAACTACCTCAAAGAAGTAACCATAAAAAAAAATGCCCAAGTTCGGTTTGATCCCGTGACATCCCGCTAACCCGACATCTCCCCAAACCACTCTTCTATCTTAACATTTCTGATTTAGTTCGCTAACCACAACTATTTAACCCGTTAACATCCTTTTCTTCTTCAAAACCCAAAACCCATAAATAACATTTATCATGCTCAACCTTCATCAACTTTCTCGTCACCATTTTTATCTCATCATCATCGTGAACAACATCGTTCGAATCATAATCATCACCTTATGTTTGCTATCACTTTCTTCATTAGATTATTATCATATACATGTTGTATTTTATCACCTTTAACATCATTATCCTCACTCTTTTTAAAACATCATTATCAACTATCAACTAGCAATATAAATAATATGGGTATAATGATAGAACTCGACTGCTATCAAACCTTTTTAGAAGCACGATCATATAATTTATACTAGTTACATCCTTACATCATCATCTTTATGATCTATCATCATTATCATTAACCAACTTTCTGTTTCCCTATCACCTTTATCATTGTAACAAAAGGGACACAGCAATGGCACGTCGGCAACCACAACAACTAAACTAAATGGATTGTTGGGCCAAATTGAAACTGAACACCTTGTAGTCTAATTAGAAATCAATCACAGGTCACGGCCCAAAACAAAATAAAGGAATTCGGCCCAAGTTTAAAACCGTAATTAATGACAGCCCGCTCATTTAAAATCGAAGCACAAGGATTACAGTTTGCATACAAATGAATATTGCTTGGCACATGAAAAGGAATCAATTAGGTCCACCCTTTTTTTGTTGTCCATCAAGAGGGAAACATAAAAGAATTATATATTCGATAGCTATTATTGGTGGGGTTCATGGGGTATTTAAATACACAATATTAGTTGAAACATGAAGAGAAAGAAGATCGTAGTAGAAGGAAAACGGTACTGAAGCAGAAATAGTTTGCAGTCGTAGTGGTGATTGGAGTAAAGTGGTAGCGGTTATGGTGGTTTCTTATGAAGGAAGAAGGTGGGAATGATTTGGTGATGGTGGTTTTCATGGTAGTAGTCATTGGTGGTGTCGGGCTGTCTTGGCAGAAAACAGAATAAACGAGTATAGCAGTAGTAATTAGGTGGAAGTAGGAGTGGTGTTGTTGGGTGAAAGTTGGTGTCGTGTGATTGTGATGTAGACGAACCCGAAAATAGAAACCAAAGTGGTGGTTAAATGGTGGTGAATAAGATGGCGTGAGGTGGTAACTGTGGTGGTTGTGGTGTTCTAGTGGTGACAGGAAACATAGAACAGTAGTAGTGACAACAAAACAAAACAAAAATAATAATAATCACATACTAGCATTTCATGGTTGTTTGAAGTGGGTGGTGGTTTCAATCGTGGTTTGGGAGTTTTCGGATAGAAATAGAAATGAGGAGTGATGGTAGGGTGATCATGGGTTTAAGGTAGTTTGATGTACTATGGTGGTGTTGAGTTAAAAGGTGGCGGTTGTTCGAATATGGTTAAGTGATAGTGTTAGTCTCGACTAGCAAGTAATAATAACAAAGATGAGTTGCAGGTGCGTGTTATTGTCGAGCAGATATATCAACAAATTTACAGTGATGAAGGTGTTTTAAGAATATGGTGGTTGTTTGATATCTCATATATATTTTGATACATTTGCAATTAGAAAAGGTGAAGAAAAGTGTGGGTTTTGTGTTGAAATGCATAACCATATGCATATATAAAGTGGTAGAAGAAAGATAGTGTTAGTCTCGGCTAGCAAGTAATAATAACAAAGATGAGTTGCAGGTACGTGTTATTGTCGAGCAGATACATCAACAAATTTACAGTGATGAAGGTGTTTTAAGAATATGGTGGTTGTTTGATATCTCATATATATTTTGATACATTTGCAATTATAAAAGGTGAAGAAAAGTGTGGGTTTTGTGTTGAAATGCATAACCATATGCATATATAAAGTGGTAGAAGAAAACACTTTACTCTCTATTAATTATCTGTATGCATTAATTCACACGGAGGAAATAATAATTAAATAATAAAAATCAATGTAACTAAAGTTGAGCAGTAATCTAAATGAAGTTGATAGATTGAATAAAGCAAAAACAAAAATCTAATTGAACACCCGTGATATATAATTGTATGTATCCTACAGTCAGTTTTCACGGATTATTATTTCGTACTCCGTGGTTACTCAGTGGCGGACTAAAAGTTCTCAGAAAAATTCCAAATTTTTAAATTAAATTCCTTTATTTATTTCTGTCATTAAGGTATAAAATTCGATCATTAATTTATTAAATAAAAATTACATCAACTGTCTCTCTCAATTCTGGGTAAAATATAAAAAGTGTTAAAATTTAATAACTAAATCCTAAATACATTTTTAGTAAGCCTAAAATTTATAGAACTCATTTTTGGATCACCGTTTATTTTAAAATCACATAAATTCGTTTTTTTTATAACTTGATTAATAACTATCAAGATGACAAACGAGTGCTACGAGCGTTTATTAAATAAATTCTAAATCGTATATATATATATATATATATATATATATATATATATATATATATATATACATTCAATATACTTTTCATATATATATAGATTTATAGTAAAATCATATATTATTTTTATTTACACAAATGAATTAAATCACATAAGTTTCTTTTTCAATTTAATATATATATATATATATATATATATATATATATATATATATTTACAGATAGTGGTTTGTGAATCGTCGGGAATAGTCGAAGGTCAAATGAATATATGAAACAGTTCAAAATTTTTGAGACTTAACCTTACAGACTTTTCTTATCGTGTCAAAAATATGAAATCGTATCGAGAGTTTGGTTCAAAATTAGTCGAAATTTTCCGGGTCACTACAGTACCTACCCGTTAAAGAAATTTCGTCCCGAAATTTGAGTGAGGTCGTCATGGCTAACAATAAAAAATGTTTTCATGACTAATATGAGCTGACAAATAGAATTTTATCATTATTGATTAATATAGATAAAACGATTAGGTAACTTGAAGCGTATGAGTGAAGCTGTCACAAAAGAGTGAAATGAGGAATTTAAGATTCGTCTTACTTTTAACGTAGTCACGTTTGAATTCCGGAATTCAAGGGATTTAAAAGAAAATCTTGGAAATCTATAAGATCTGATTTCTCGGGATTTATGGAAATTAAGATCTCTATAATTAAATGCGATCATCTATCTCGATTGCTTTGTCTGGTATTTCCACTATAAATGAACTTCTTCCGTTCCATTATTCTCACCATTCCTATAGTTTCTTTCTTAGTTCCTACATCCAAAAGATTTGTGAAAATGCTTAATCCCGTTCTAATCCTTGGTATTTTCCTAATTATCATTCCTGTCATCCATCTTTTCAATCTTCCACTAGAAAAAATCTGATTACTTCTACTATTACCTTAGGGTGATACTATTCTTAATTCTACTGTGTCCTTGTATTGCTATTCGTATTAATATCCACGGTTTGTAACTTCCGTGTTATTATTGGACTTTATATTTTCTCTTATATTTCGGAGTCCCTGCTTCCGTTTTCTATAATCATTGTCATTTACAGTTAATGCTCTCTCTTGTTTGCTGCGATTTATACCCCCTTTCTATTTAGAGCTTCATGCTTTTGTTTTCTTTCCGCAAGTAATGGTCCAGAATTCGTAGATATGGAATTTCAAATTATCATAATATACAAGGTAGAAAGGAAAGGTAGTAGCACGATTTGATTTGTCAAATTTCCTGAATCACTGAGAATAGAACTATCAAGAAAATATGTTCTTGATATGTTTAGAGGTTAGATAGAATGTAAGTGTTATGTAACATGGCACATGATGACGTTAAGATCTGTGAATCATCATGTTCTATTTAAAAACTTAGTATGACTTACCATAATATAATCACGTTGATCAAGTGTCATTATATTATACTAACTCATGCATCAGTTCCCAACACTACTTCAAAAACATTCATAGTTTAAATTCGAAAGTTTATAGAATATAGAAACTAACAGTTTCTTATATGATGTAACACTGGTAGTGCGAAGAGATAAATGATTTCAGATAAGAATACTTATGAAAATATCCTCAGAAATATCGAAGTTATTTATGATGATATTTTAGAATTTTTAAGATCGAAGGTTGAAAAAATTTTCCGCAAGATTTTAACATGACTTCGGAGCAAGATATTCTCTAAAGATTTCAACAGATCCAGAATTACCTGGATTCTTTGAATATAGGGTTTGGTCCTTGTATTTGTCCTCGGTCTCCTTCATGGTTAACTGAATCTGTTTTTCGGTTCTAACTTTTCCGAGCTTTTCCAACATACTATTCTTTATCATCAAACTTCCGACAATTAAGGTCGTTTAAGGTTGTCTACAGTTTCTGCTGCTTCATTCAGCTTTTTCAAAGTTCAATGTATTGATTCGTAGGCTGAGTGCTTTTCAAAATTTCAGAATGAAAGGTCATAATTCTAAAAGATAAAGGTTATACATATAACTGTTGATGTAGAAACGCTGCGAGATTCAAAATACTGATTGCTGATTCCTGGTAATTGGTATGGCAATTCTCGTTACAATAAGCGGATGAGTATATGATAGGGTTTTAATGAACAAATATAATGGTTCTTCAGAGAGACTTAAGCAATTGAGTAATGAAGTTGCTGGTAAGTTTACTGCTAATGTGGTGGAATATAAACGATTCTTCGGTAATGGTGACGAAAGGCAAACTTATATATCAAGGTTATAATAAGGCTAATCTGAGTGAATAGTCGAAGTTGACTTGCTGGAGCTGTGACAAAATTGGCTAATTTGAAAAAGAATTGCAATGTTATTTTCGGTAATAGCAATGCCAAAGGAGCTAGCACATATACGTGTTAAACGTTTACTCAGGTTCCGAGTATTTTCAAGTGCATAACTATATGTATAAATCTTTTCTTCTGTAGATGAAGTGCTATTGGTTCATCCTCTCGATTGAGGTGTTTTCAAGAATCATGAAAGGTTTGAACGCAGATTGTAATTGTCAAGATACAAATGAGGTTTAGGATGAAATCAAGTGGCAAACTTGAAAAATTGTTTAGTTTCATATGTTATAATCAATATTTCAATTCATTTTAATTGTCCAATGTTATTAGTCCACAGTCGATAGTCCACAATTAACAGTCCAATAATTCATATATAGTTTAATATATAATATTTGAATTAATTAATACGTATCGTGACCCGTGTACATGTCTCAGACTCGATCACAACTCAAAGTATATATATTATTATAGAATCAACCTCAACCCTGTATAGAGAACTCGATCATTACTGCATATAGAGTGTCTATGGTTATTCCAAATAATATATATATATATATATATATATATATATATATATATATATATATATATATATATATATATATATATATATATATATATATATATATATATATATATATATATATATATATATATATATATATATATATATATATATATATATATATATATATATATATATATGCGTCGATATGATATGTCAAAACCTTGTATACGTGTCCCGATATTTAAAGTGCGTAAAATAAATACAGAAATTAAATGACGATAAATAAAATTGCGATAAATAAACTGCGATAAATAAAATGTAATCAGTTAGCTAGGAATAGTTAGCTAGGATTTTGTTAGCGTGGATTCTTAACAACATTTTCTCATGGTTAATTTGTTTGTTTCTAACAAATTTTTATTTTTGCCCAATGTTTTCTTCATTATGCCACTTGTTGGATTCTGATAGATCAAAATCCAAATATGAAATTGAACGAAAAGGGTTATTTTGCGGTGAACGGATACGTATATCGGTAGTTGTAAATAGGATAGTAAATGACTATTGAATTTGATTTAAAAGAATATACAGTGTACTTATTAATGTGAAATCTAAATATTCCTCGGGTATTACCTACCCGTTAAAATATTTTCACCATTAACAGTTTGTACGAAAGAATTTTTAATTACAATCTTTATGAAAAAATATATATGCCCATATATTTACTTCAGATGTAATCATGGATTTAATGAGTTAATATGATATTAAACTCATTTGATTTACCGTTAGAACTGGAATATATAATCTCTAAAACATTAAAGATAACATAATCATCATGAAGAACGAAGATAATTGATGTAGAACGATACGTAGAATGATGATTATACTCGAGGTACAGAATGAGATGTTGAGGCATGGTTTGTTGATGGTACTGGTGCTATCGATACCGATGTTGGTGGTATTGTTGGTGCTTGTGATGTTGCTGAAGTTGGTAAATTTTGCACCATATTCTCCAAATTGATTACTCGAGCACGGAGTTCGTCGACTTCTTATATTATTCCGGAATGATTATCGATCGGAACGAGCGGATGAATAAGGTTTAGAATTTTAGATAGAATATAATCATGGCGAGATATTCGGGAAATGAGGGTGAAAATGGTGTTTCGGATTGGTTCGTCGGTAAGTGCTTCAGGTTCATCGCCAAAAAGGAAATTTGGTTGGTGAAAAAGATTGTCTTCTTCGCGTCTCCATTGATTAAGTCGACTACGAACTCATCAGATGAATTGGAGATGGATGATTGGTTGATTCATTCTGGTGACACTGCTTTCGGAGCTTAGGAGAAACTCCATATCGGAATAGTTGTTGGAATCCGAGGAATTCGAACTGGTTAAGGGATTCATCTCGTACGATCAGATGAAGGATTTTAGATAAGAAATATATTATAGGATGTAGATTAGTACCCTGTAATATATAATTTACATATGCATATATAATACTAAAATCCCATAAGTTACGGAGGAATCTACGGAAGCTGTCTGGCAAAGGTAACAATAACAGATACGCTAAGATATGAATTTTGTCTATACACTATTCATGCAATCAATGCAATAAGATGTGTCTAGACTAAGAAAGATAAGCAAGTGATTCTATAATAATGATAAGCAGGTAATTTTCGACACGAAATGATAAGCAAAACTTTTGACATGCAGACACGGTCGAAGTCCAGACTCGCTAATGCATCTAAACAGCTATCAGTTAGACACACTAATGCAAGACCTGGTTTGCTAAGACCACCGCTCTGATACCAACTGAAAGGACCCGTCCAAATCCATCTGGACGAATACATTACATTTGGTTACATAGCGAGGTACTTGACCTCTATATGATACATTTTACAAACATTGCATTCGTTTTAAAAGACAAATTTTCATTTACATCGAAAGTTGACGGCATGCATACCATTTCATAATATATCCAACTATAATTGACATAATAATAATCTTGATGAACTCAACGACTCGAATGCAACGTCTTTTGAAATATGTCATGAATGACTCCAAGTAATATCTTTAAAATGAGCAAATGCACAGCGAAAGATTTCTTTCATACCTGAGAATAAACATGCTTTAAAGTGTCAACCAAAAGGTTGGTGAGTTCATTAGTTTAACATAAATAATCATTTCCATCATTTTAATAGACCACAAGATTTTTATTTTCAGTTCTCATAAATAAACGTCCCATGCATAGAGATAAAAATATCATTCATATGGATTGAACACCTGGTAACCGACATTAACAAGATATATATAAGAATATCCCCTATCATTCCGGGAAATTCTTCGGACATGATATAAAACAATATCGAAGTACTAAAGTATCCGGTACTTTGGATGGGGTTCGTTAGGCCCAATAGATCTATCTTTTAGATTCGCGTCAATTAGTAGACTGGTTTAATAATTCTTAGGTTACCAAGTAAAAAGGGGCATATTCGGCTTCGATCATTCAACCATATAATGTAGTTTCGATTACTTGTGTCTATTTCGTAAAACATTTATAAAAATTGCGCATGTATTCTCAGCCCAAAAATATAAAGGGTAAAAATGCAAATGAAACTCACAATACTGTATTTTGTAGTAAAAATACATATGATGAAACTGAACAATGCAGGGTTGGCCTCGGATTCACGAACCTATATCATTTGTATATTTATTAATACACATATTTGTAATCGAATAAGTTTATATATTATTATTATTGATGTACTTGTTATATTTAATAATTTATAAGTTTTATTAATTATTTATATATTTTCATTATATATATATATATATAATTATTAATATAGTTAAGTTATGTAATTTAAATATAATTTTATATCTATACTCTTTATTTTAATACTTATAATCTTAACAACGTTATTTAAAAATCTTTTATTTTCAGAAATTATATTAGCTTATTAATAATGATATAGTTAATACTTGATAATAATAATAATAATAGTTTTAATGATAACAAAATAATAATAATAATAATAATAATAAAAATAATAATAATAATAATAATAATAATAATAATAATAATAATAATAATAATAATAATAATAATAATAATATAGTTGTAATAATAATAATAATGATATTACTAATACTAACAATAATGATAATAGTATTAATTGTATGATTGATACTAATAATTATATTTTTAATATTTGTAATAATCTAATATCAATAATAATAATAATAATAATAATAATAATAATAATAATAATAATAATAATAATAATAATAATAATAATAATAATAATAATAATAATAATAATAATAATAATAATAATAATAATAATAATAATAATAATAATAATAATATTGAGTAATAAGTAAACTACCTCAAAGAAGTAGCCATAAAAAAAATGTCCATGTCCGGTTTGATCCCGTGACATCCCGCTAACCCGACATCTCCCCAAACCACTCTTCTATCTTAACATTTCTGATTTAGTTCGTTAACCACAACTATTTAACCCGTTAACATCCTTTTCTTCTTCAAAACTCAAAACCCATAAATAACATTTATCATGCTCAACCTTCATCAAGTTTCTCATCACCATTTTTATCTCATCATCATCGTGAACAACATCGTTCGAATCATAATCATCACCTTATGTTTTCTGTCACTTTCTTCATTAGATTTTTATCATATACATGTTGTATTTTATCACCTTTAACATAATTATCCTCACTCTTTTTAAAACATCATCATCAACTATCAACTAGCAATATAAATAATATGGGTATAATGATAGAATTCGGCTGCTATCAAACCTTTTTAGAAGCACGATCATATAATTTATACTAGTTACATCCTTACATCATCATCTTTATGATCTATCATCATTATCATTAACCAACTTTCTGTTTCCCTATCACCTTTATCATTGTAACAAAAGGGACACAACAATGGCACGTCGGCAACCACAACAGCTAAACTAAATGGATTGTTGGGCCAAATTTAAACTGAACACCTTGTAGTCCAATTAGAAATCAATCACAAGTCACGGCCCAAAACAAAACAAAGGAATTCGGCCCAAGTTTAAAACCGTAATTAATGACAGCCCGTTCATTTAAAATCGAAGCACAAGGATTACGATTTGCATACAAATGAATATTGCTTGGCACATGAAAAGGAATCAATTAGGTCCACCCTTTTTTTGTTGTCCACCAAGAGGGAAACATAAAAGAATTATATATTCGATAGCTATTATTTGTGGGGTTCATGGGGTATTTAAATACACAATATTAGTTGAAACATGAAGAGAAAGAAGATCGTAGTAGAAGGAAAATGGAACTGAAGCAGAAATAGTTTGCAGTTGTAGTGGTGATTGGAGTAAAGTGGTGGCGGTTATGGTGGTTTCTTATGAAGGAAGAAGGTGGCAACGATTTGGTGATGGTGGTTTTCATGGTAGTAGTCATTGGTGGTGTCGGGCTGTCTTGGCAAAAAATAGAATAAACGAGTATAGCAGTAGTAATTAGGTGGAAGTAGGAGTGGTGTTGTTGGGTGAAAGTTGGTGTCGTGTGATTGTGATGTAGACGAACCCGAAAATAGAAACCAAAGTGGTGGTGGTTAAATGGTGGTGAATAAGATGGCGTGAGGTGGTAACTATGGTGGTTGTGGTGTTCTAGTGGTGACAGAAAACACAGAACAGTAGTAGTGACAACAAAACAAAACAAAAATAATAATAATCACATACTAGCATTTCATGGTTGTTTGAAGTGGGTGGTGGTTTCAATCATGGTCTGGGAGTTTTCGGATAGAAATAGAAATGAGGAGTGATGGTAGGGTGATCATGGGTTTAAGGTGGTTTGATGTAATATGGTGGTGTTGAGTTAAAAGGTGGCGGTTGTTCGAATATGGTTAAGTGATAGTGTTAGTCTCGGCTAGCAAGTAATAATAACAAAGATGAGTTGCAGGTGCGTGTTATTGTCGAGCAGATACATCAACAAATTTACAGTTATGAAGGTGTTTTAAGAATATGGTGGTTGTTTGATATCTCATATATATTTTGATACATTTGCAATTAGAAAAGGTGAAGAAAAGTGTGGGTTTTGTGTTGAAATGCATAACCATACGCATATATAAAGTGGTAGAAGAAAACACTTTACTGTCTATTAATTATCTGTATGCATTAATTCACACGGAGGAAATAATAATTAAATAATAAAAATCAATGTAACTAAAGTTGAGCAGTAATCTAAATGAAGTTGATAGATTGAATAAAGAAAAAACAAAAATCTAATTGAACACCCGTGATATATAATTGTATGTATCCTACCGACATTTTTCACGGATTATTATTTCGTACTCCATGGTTACTCAGTGGTGGACTAAAAGTTCTCAGAAAAATTCCAAAATTTTAAATTAAATTCCTTTATTTATTTCAGTCATTAAGGTATAAAATTCGATCATTAATTTATTAAATAAAAATTACATCAACTGTCCATCTCAATTCTGGGTGAAATATAAAAAGTGTTCAAATTTAATAACTAAATTCTAAATACATTTTTAGTAAGCCTAAAATTTATAGAACTCATTTTTGGATCACCGTTTATTTTAAAATCACATAAATTCGTTTTTTTTAACTTAATTAATAACTATCAAGATGACAAACGAGTGCTACGAGCGTTTATTAAATAAATTCTAAATCATATATATATATATATATATATATATATATATATATATATACATACATATATATATACATACATATATATATACATACATACATATATATATATATATATATATATATATATATATATATATATATATATATATATATATATATATATATACATTCAATATACTTTTCATATATATATAGATTTATAGTAAAATCTTATATTATTTTTATTTACACAAATGAATTAAATCACATAAGTTTCTATTTCAATTTAATATATGTATATTTATTTACAGATAGTGGTTCGTGAATCGTCGAGAATAGTTGAAGGTCAAATGAATATATGAAACAGTTCAAAATTTTTGAGACTTAACCTTACAGACTTTTCTTATCGTGTCAAAAATATGAAATCGTATCGAGAGTTTGGTTCAAAATTAGTCGAAATTTTCCGGGTCACTACAGCGTAATTATGTTAATTTAGTACGGTTACTGTCGTAATATTGAACTAGTGAGTCTGATAGATTTGTATGCTAGCATCTTAAGGATTGACCTACCTAGGTTATGATAAGGACTTGTCCACCTATATGAACTTAGTTACTTCATAGGATTAAGACCCCTGGTTATACTGTATCTGAAGATTCTATGAACTCGGTATGGCCGGAGTTCCTGAGAGGCATTTAATGCGCTTTTAGGACACGGAACTTAATCGAGACATGAGTGACGTAGTATGCCTATTGACTGTTCCAAAGAGACCTCTTAGGAGCCGTTAAGATCTAGTTAGTCTGTGTGACCCAAGCCTATTGCATGTTCTTGTTTAATTGTTGCCCTAGGACTAAGTCATATCAACTGTCTAGGTATCTATTAGGTTTCTATCTGCTTTACTTTCAGTATATCAACTGTAATGCTGTATAATGTTTGAATTGATATGATCTCATTAGTATGATGAAATGGTTGTTAGTTTTCATTCAAGGTTTTGCCAACTTAAACCGACGGACTCCTTCCATTTGTGATTAGTGTTCAATCAACACCGCACGTTGTTATTCAGTTAACTAAACTGATAACGAGGGTTAGGATTAGAGCTCAACTCACTAATAAACCTAGTACTTTACTAAGGATAACCTCCTAGGTATATCTACCTTTCAATTATACAACCAAGTGACATACATTTCACTGCTCAAAGAGAACTCTGAGACTTTAGAGATAAGTAGGTCTGTGTAATTGGCTCATCTAACTAGATCTACATCATTCCAATCATAGCCTTAAACATAAGCATAGTTACCTTTCCCTAACCCAAAACTAATATCTTGGTCAACATTTCCATGATCTGCATACTTCGGATATCGGTCCACTTTATTTACTTTTCCGTACTTAGGACCATTAGCTTGAACCAACTACTATCCTTTATCTAGGTAATTTAAATAAAAGACAATTATCCACTTGATCTTTAATTCATTAATCTATTCAAAAATACGACACTAGGTTAACTTACATCTACTACACCTTAGAAAGTAAAAGTAAATTTAGGCCCCGCACAATATAAATAAACAAAACCACTGTATGCTACCCTGATCAACTAAATCAGACGTCATACGGCATAACAACACCGCACAAATAAAACCGTCTGTTTCAGCCATATCACCAGTTTTGGGAGCCGTTGTCACCAAACTCCTTCGCTGTATGCATGTTTTAGGTAGTATTGAAAGATTTGGGTATATATGGGCAACTAAGTCAGAAGAGATAGGGTATAGACTACTGCACACTTAGCATTACATTCGGATAGAGGATGAGCAGTTGATAGTTGCAGCTAATCCGGCAATCCCAGACTCGGAAGATTAAACAGTGCCAAGGGTGAGAGTTGGAGGATTTAGGCCTGATACGAGGACTAGGGATGGTAGGAGACGGCGAGGTTCACATGAACCATGGGATGAGGATGATCCTACCATGCAGGGAAGGCCTACTGACACCCGCAGACATTCATCAGTAGATGAGGGAGATCGGCTGAGATTTGAGCCGTACCATTATCATATGGGGTATTTTCCCGGACGGGAGAGGTGGTTCGCTGAAGCTGCTATATTTCAAAACCCAGATCATTTCACGCACTATGCAGGCAGGAAGCTTAACGTTCCCCCGTATCCTCACGAGTATTCATTGATGTTCGCCCACAGAGACCCCAAAGATGCAGGGCCTAGCCATCAGTATCAGCCACCTCCACCACCACCTCAGTATCACTATACACAGCACATGGTCATTCCATCTCCTCCAAGGGAACAGAGCACAGAAGCCACGGATTTCATTACCAGCCTTTTCGAAACAACCTGAAATGTCCCGTTCATATCAATTTATAAACGTTCCATATTAATTGATTTCGTTGCGAGGTTTTGACCTCTATATGAGACGTTTTTCAAAGACTGCATTCGATTTTAAAACAAACCATAACCTTTATTTTATCGATAAAGGTTTAAAAATATTACGACAATTATCAAATAATGATAATCTAAAATATAGCGTTTTCACACGATTATTACATAATGGTTTACAATAATATTACACATCAATTTAAGTCTTCGAATGCAGTTTTTAAACAATATTATACAAGCATGCTGACTCAAATTCCTGTCCATAAATTAGAATGTAACAGCGGAAGCTCTTAATAATCACCTGAGAATAAACATGCTTTAAACGTCAACAAAAATGTTGGTGAGTTATAGGTTTAACCTATATATTTATCAAGTCGTAATAATAGACCACAAGATTTAATATTTTCATTTCTCATAAACAACATGCAATCTGCATAAAAATGATTCATATGAAGAACACCTGGTAACCGACCTTAACAGGATGTATATAGAATATCACCATCATTCCGGGACTCTCATCGGACATGATAAATCGAAGTACTAAAGCATCCATAACTCGGATGAGGTTTGTTGGGCCAAATAGATCTATCTTTAGGATTCGCGTCAATTGGTGGCAATTATAATAAACACCAATTCTTAGGCTACCAAGCTAAAAAGGGGCATATCGATTCGATAATTTAACATAGAATGTAATTTTGATCACTTGTGTCTATTTTGTAAAACATTTATAAAACTGCATGTATTCTCATCCCAAAAATAATAGATTTTAAAAGTGGGTCTATAACTCACTTTTACAGATTTTTTCTTCGTTGGAAATAAGACTTGGCCACTGGTCGATTCACGAACCTATAACAAATATGTACATATATATCAAAGTATGATTTAAATATATTCACAACATTTTTTATTACATTTTTATGATTTAAGTTTGTTAAGTTAGCAGTCCTCGTTAGTAACCTACAACTAGTTGTCCACAGTTAGATGTGCTGAAATAAATAAATATATATTATCTCGAATCAATCCACGACCCAGTGTATGCAAGTCTCAGGCTAGATCACAACTCAAAGTATATATATTATTTTGGAATCAACCTCAACCCTGTATAGCTAACTCAAACATTACTGCATATAGAGTGTCTATGGTTGTTCCGAAATATATATATAGATGGGTCAATATGATATGTCAAAACATTGCATACGTGTCTATGGTATCCCAAGATTTCATAATATGTATAATACAATATAAATTAGTTAGGATATGTTTAGTCTAGATTTGTTACAAAATTTTCGTGGGTAAAACTTGCAAATTTATCCAATTTTGTTTTACCCATCATTTCTTCGTTTTAAATCCGTTTTAAGTGATTCAATTTGCTATGGTTTCATAATGAACTGAAATTTATGAAACTAAACAGAAAAAGTATAAGTTTATAGTCAGAAATACAGGTTACGAGTCATTTTTTAAAGAGGTAGTCATTTCCGTCGAAAGAACGACATCTTGATGACCATTTTGAAAAACATACTTCCACTTTGTGTTTAACCATGATTTTTGGATATAGTATCATGTTTATATGTAATATCATTTTTCCAGAAAACAAACTTCCAATTCAAAGATTAAGATAGCTTTTATTTTTCTAACCCAAAACAGCCCCCGATTTCACTACGACGGCGTATGTCCGGTTTTACGGTGTTCTTCGTGTTTCCAGGTTTTAAATCATTAAGTTAGTATATCATATAGATATAGAACATGTGGTAGTTGATTTTAAAAGTCAAGTTAGAAGGATTAAATTTGTTTGCGAACAAGTTTAGAATTAACTAAACTATGTTCTAGTGATTACAAGTTTAAAACTTCGAATAAGATAGCTTTATATGTATGAATCGAATGATGTTATGAGCATAATTACTATCTCAAGTTTTATGGATAAACCTACTGGAAAAGATAAAAATATATCTAGCTTCAAAGGATCATTGGATGGCTTGAAAGTTCTTGAAGTAGAATCATGACACGAAAATAAGTTCAAGTAAGATTTCCACTCGAAATAAGATTGTTATAGTTATAGAAATTGAATCAAAGTTTGAGTATGAGTATTACCTTGAATTAGAAAGATATCTTACTGTAAATAATAAAGATTTCTTGAGATTGGATGATCACTTGAAATGGATTTGCAAGATTGGAAGTAAGCTAGCAAGTTTGAAAGATTTCTTGAAGTGTTCTTGAATGGTTGTTTTTATGATGATTAAAGCTTGTAATTGAAGCTAAAAGATGGTGAAAATACTTTCAGATGATCCAGTATGATGTTAGGAGTATTTTGAGAGAGAATTTGGAGTGTAAGTATGAAAAAATGGAATGGAAAAATGGGGTGAAATCATAAAAATGGTATTACTTGTTATAAAGAAAAAAAAGATCCTTAAGTTTGTTTTTAGCTCATTAGTCATATAAGTTGTTAAATAATGGTTCCACATTTCTTTGACTCAAAGATGGCTGCTAAGAATGAATGAGTAAAGGTGTATATACCAATAGTAAATACATCTAGAAGCTGTGTATTGTACGAGTACGAATACGGGTACATACGAGTAGAATTGTTGATGAAAATGAATGAGAATGTAATTGTGAACATTTTTGCTAAGTAGAAGTACTTTGATATGTGTCTTGAAGTCTTTCAAAAGTGTACTAATACATATTAATACACTACATGTATATACATTTTAACTGAGTCGTTAAGTCACCGTTAGTCGTTACATGTAAGTGTTGTTTTAGAACCTTTTAGTTAACGATCTTGTTAAATGTAATTAATCCATTGTTATAATACTTAAATAAGATGTTAAATTGTTATGTTATCATAATAACATGGTGTATAAATATATCTTAACATCATATATACATGTTAAAATACTATTACAACGATGATCGTTATATATATATGTGTGTGTGTGTGTGTGTTAAAATACTATTACAACGATGATCGTTATATATATGTCTCGTTTCGAAATCCTTAAGTTAGTAGTCTTGTTTTTACATATGTAGTTCATTGTTAACTGTAACAACCCAAACCAACCCGCGATTAAACCGTGTAAAATTACAAACAAACAAAAAAAATTTGCTGAACTGCCACCTGGCGCGGCGCGCCAAACCTGTCTGTCCGGAAAGTCTTTAAACGCGAAAATGTTTGACTAGTTCCCGACATATTTAGGCGTAATGCTTTTAACCCCATGTTCTATATATAAGAACTAGCACGTTCTATTAATAAAATTATGTTTATGAAGCGGGGCCCACATCGACCCAAATTACCCTTTAAGTATCAAAATACAATTTTCGACCATAAGACTTTTAGTACAAAACAAAGCCGAGCATGGCGATTGGGGATACGTTACCCAATCCTAATAAATCCAAAAGCAAGCCTTCTACGCAAACTATGCAAGTCCTCTAATCCTCGCGCTTACCCGAGCCACTATCCGCATGCAATCTATAAAAAGAGTCAACAACGAGAGGGTAAGCTAACGCTTAGTGAATGATAATATACTACATACATATATATGTATAAAATGGACACGCCACAAAATAACAAATACCGCATACCGAGGCATCCATATAAGGCACTACACTAAGCATACCGTACGATCTCTAAGCAACGAGCTAAAGATACAACAACAATATAAGTTCACCAACGACGATGTGAACAACGCCAAATAGCTACACCCGGAGGGTTAGCTACAACACAACAATACATTAATATAACAATATAAACGAACAAGGTTAACACCTTAACCCAATACCGAGAACCAAATACCACAATGAAGATTGGCCGAACTACACGAGCCTTAGTAATCCGAAACCACACGAGATTACTATCTTCACAACATCGAGGTTGGCCGAACTACACGAGCCTTAGTAATCCGAAACCACACGAGATTACTACCTCAATAAGATGACCGAACTACACGAGTCACCATGAATCCGAACTACACGAGACTCATTTCCACAATACAATAAGATGACCGAAACCACACGCGTCATCGTGAATTCGAATACACACGCGATTCACTTCTCAATATTATACCCTTCGCCATTGGGGTTATATCAACCACATCACAACCACGTGTGATAATGTACACGCGAACGCGTACTTCACCAAAGATGGTCAACAAAACGCACAACCGTGCCAATTGGACTCATACAAAAGTCCATCAAATCCATCTATATGTGAAGTGAGCTCTATAGCCGAGAATCACTTCACCCGACTCGCACCCATCCTACACATACATATGCACATAGGATATTATCACTCACCTTGAAGTCTTGAAGAATGCTTCCAAGTAATCCGCAACTCGCCAATGGAAAGTACCTATTCTATTATCACAATTACAACAATACACTTAGAGTGGATTTACAAATCAACCCAATTCGTCACTTAGTGCAATTTCGACCCAAATGCACTTCCAAGCACAAACCGTGCCCAAAACTAACCAATAATCACTAATACAAGTGAGAATGGCCCTAATACGCCAATTAAACCCGAACTCAAGTGTTAAACACGCGTCATACCCATTTTGACACTAAAACCCTAGTTTTGACCCATTAAGTCAAAATCTCACCATTTACAAGTTTTAACACCAAAACACATTTAACTCGGTTTAATACTTCAACTTAATCCATTTTAAGTTTATAAACCTCATTAAATCGCCAAATGGGTCATAATCACCACCAAACCCTAATTTGACCCAAAGTCACAATTAGTCAACCAAATAACCTTGAATGTGTTTCAATACTTCCATAATCACTAACTTAAGTGATTAAACTCAATTTCAAGTCCTAAACATAACCAATTTGTTCACCAACCCAAAATCCACCAACACTAACAATAAACCCGATTACTAGCATCACTAAACCCACTTCACGAGTCTAAATGGGTTTATCAACAAATCAAGTTCAAACCCTAACTTTGAATAGCAAAATCAACAATGAAATTCGGAGTTAGAACTTACCAATACCGCCAAAATGATGCCGTTGACGAGTAGAACAACTTTAATGCTTGAGGTTTGACCCGAAACAACCTCCTTCTTCTCCAAATGGAGTTCTCTCTCACTAGAACTCAATCTCTCTCTAGGGTTTGAGGATGGGAGTGTTTGATGAGTGAGAAATGAGCTCCAATGGAGTTCTAGGTCAGTCTTGATGACCCCAAACCGGCCCTAATTGAAAAGACCAAAGTACCCCTCATTTAAACCTTTTAAAAAGGCTGAAAATTGCCTCTTCAGCAATCGGCGCGCCGCGCCAGAAGGTGGAGCGCCGCTCCAAATAACTGGAAATTGTGGTCGAGCCCAAAACAGGTTTCAGCAACTTGTTTTGGCCATAACTTTTCAACCATAACTCCGTTTTCGATGAATCAAATATCGTTGGAAACGTAATAAGATATTCTATCCAATGGTAAGGCTTTGAAACATCAACTTAAACTTTATTTGAGGTTGAAAAGGTACGTACACACCTTGTACCTCAAACAACGTCCAGTATTCTTCGACGGTCGAGCAAGCAACACCTACATGCTGTGCACACTCCATTCACACATCGTACACCTTAAATACATTATGTACAATAAATATTTGGGTCTTACAACTCTCCCCCACTTAGAATCGATCACGTCCTCGTGATCTTCTCCACTTAACCAATCCGGACCTACTCAACGATCCTCAATCATAAGTCCAATACGAATTTTCCTAGACAATTCTTCCCAATGAATCACCTTTAACCACTAAAATCGTCACCCACGATTTATCAAAACCACAATCCGAGCACTAAAACCATGCTCCTACCCCAACATCGGGAGAAACTCAACTAATCTCGTACCGAGATATCAATCCCTTAGCGTACTATTACCGAGTACAATGATAGAAGCAACCAAGTCTCAACCTAGGGTCAACAACCCAAAACGATGAAGACCGAACCAAACTAATCCTTACGGATCCCATCAATCAATAAACATCCATTGTAGTGCGCAATACGACCAATACGCAACTATCGTAACATCATAATCCAACGGTTAGAAACCGGTAGCGCCCAAGCGACTATGGCGACGCTAATCCCATGGTGTACAAAATCGACGATCGTCACACCCGTAACAACACGTGAGCGAAACACGGCTATCGCATCACTAATCACACAACACACGAAGGCTGGCCGAAAACACACGCGCCTTAGTGAATCTGAACTACACGCGACTCACTACCTTCACCACAACAACAATCGGGAATGGCCGAACTACACGCGCCATAGTGAATCCGAACTACACGAGAGTCACTATCCCGGAGGAATGACCGAACTACACGAGTCAATTGTGAATCCGAACTACACGAGATTCACTCCTCAATACAATGACCGAAACCACACGAGTCATTCGTGAATCCGAACTACACGAGATTCACTTCCACAACATCGAGGTTGGCCGAACTACACGAGCCTTAGTAATCCGAAACCACACGAGATTACTACCTCAATAAGATGACCGAACTACACGAGTCACCATGAATCCGAACTACACGAGATTCATTTAGTTAAGATGACCGAAACCACACGCGTCATCGTGAATCCGAAACCACATGCGATTCACAACCTCAACATAGGAATGGTACTCGTATTTCCCACCGGTACTCGCATTTCCCGATAGTGTTACACCATACCGACATAACACTACTCCCTTGATGAAGTCAGCGGACCCCAAAGGTCATACTCCACCAATCTCAACACCGGATGAAGTCAGCGGACCCGAAGATCATGCTTCACTGATATAACACCACGCTCATGATGAAGTCAGCGGACCCCGAAAGTCATGCTCCACCAATCACGTATTCCCATGATGAAGTCAGCGGACCCTAAAGATCATGCTTCATTAAACAACCATACCATAATCGAGCAAGAACCACCTATACCAAACATAGGTACCAAACAATAATTCTCCACAAGAGAACCCGACACACACCTCCCTTAACTGGAGGATTTCACCTTGCTCGCCAAACACGTCCATTATCTCTCAACGAGATTTACCACGTTACCACCTCGGTGATGATTCAAATCCAGACCATAAGTACAATTTATCTGAAATTGTACTCTACCACAAATCGACCAAACCAGGTCTCGACAACATTTTCCGGATCTACCAAAAGCATCATCCGAAATCTCACACTAAAACTTCCTCGTGCGGGAGTGTAACTCCCCCACTTAGAACCACGTTCCATATCCACAACTCGTACAACCGCACAATGCTACCACAGGTAGACTTTACCAACAATTGGGCTCACACGACACATTACCACATCTTACTCCAACCTTGAGCACACGAAGGATTTTAACCAACCCTTAAACACTTTGTACGAAAAGTGTACCGCAACACCATCTGAGTCGAACACCACGCTAGTAGGTATAAAAGAGGCACCTAATGACGCGTCATAAAGACTCCATTACCAACACACATCGAGATTTAAAATACTCGATCTCAAGGGTTCCAACCAACAGACGAACCTCATGATTCGTCACTTCAACATAAAAGCGAACACGCGCTTAACAACCAAACACCAAAACCATTTCCGTGGCTTGGTAGAAACGTTTCCCAAATACTAAGGAATGCTTGGTTGCACCAAGTCTTACGCCCTTCGCCCGTCAATCAAACATCAACATAGGGTACTTCCATTAGGAACGTCACCCATAGCATAACATGCACAACAAAGGCACACAACTCAAACTCAAACTGCATTTAATAAATAATCAAAAGACATATTTATCAAAATTAAACGTACCTTAACGTCTCCTGGCCGCACCCGTCCCCGCTAACTTGGGACATTCCGACTTACGATGTCCTTCTTTTTGGCAATTGAAGCACACCATACTATCACCCTTTGGTACCGAACATTCCCAAGACTTGTGACCCCTCACGCCACAATTGTAACATCTAGCCGCACTAGAATCCGACATACCCGTTCGCGTACCACCCGTGCTCACACTCGGACCCTTAGCCCTCTTACTCGGAGCACCATAAGAAACGACCCTTCGCACACTTGAAGGTTCACCCTTTTTCGATCGTGAATACGACTCGAAACCTCTAGCCAAGTCGAATAATTCTGAAAACGATTTCGCTTGACCCCGGCTAATTTTACTTTTCAAGTCATCATTCAAGGTCCGATAGAAATCTCCCATCAACAAACGATCATTCCCCAAATACTCCGGACAAAAACGAGCCTTTGCCATAAAGGTCGTCTTGAGAGTACTCAAATCCATAGATCCTTGTCGCAAATTTTGCAACTCATTACGCAATTCCCACAAATCGGCCGAAGTCCGGAACTCCTCGAAGAATTCCTCCTTAAAGTCGTCCCACGATAAATCCATAAACGTCTCGCCACCGACAAGATCAATCTTACCATCCAACCAATCCCTTGCCCTACCCCGCAACAAACTCGTAGCGAGTCTCGTCTTTCTCTCGGGAGGGCAATCAATAGTACGGAAACACCCTTCGATGTTCGAAATCCAAGTTGTGCTTACCAAAGGATCCGGCTTTCCGTCATACATCGGGGGTTTAGTCCTCATGAAGCTCTTAAGATAACGCTCCATTTCACCACTACTTTGAAGTTCGGAATACCTCCTTTCCATTCTTTTTTCTAACGCACCCATTTGCTTCGTAACGGAGGCCGCAACCCTAGCGTTAAACTCCACGTCATTCGCCTCGGTCTCGTTTCGCGTTGTCATTCTAAAGAATGCAAAACGATTAGTCCACGAACGTGTAAAACCGTACGCACGACACAGCCCCATCTTGCTAAACACTCATCGTACATCATTTGTTAGACACGATTTGCACCCGTAATAAGGTTTGCAAGTTCTTATTACGCACACATGCCGCATCGACTCGTTAGTACAACGACCGTCTCGCTCGATGATATACACAAACACAATCAAAATTCTACGCGGTACAAACACACGCGAGAATTATTATCACAACACAACAACATATTAATAATATCCGCATTACTAATATAAACGTTAGTCAACCTATAGCCAAGGCACTAACCAAACCCATTCCGACCCGTAATCCTACAAGTCCCGCAACAATTTAAGCACACACAAGTCTAAGTCTAGGCACCTATCTCAAGTCACCTAAATCCCTTAGACCATGCTCTGGTACCACTTGTAACAACCCAAACCAACCCGCGATTAAACCGTGTAAAATTACAAACAAACAAAAAAAATTTGCTGAACTGCCACCTGGCGCGGCGCTCCACCAGGGGTGCGCGGCGCGCCAAACCTGTCTGTCCGGAAAGTCTTTAAACGCGAAAATGTTTGACTAGTTCCCGACATATTTAGGCGTAATGCTTTTAACCCCATGTTCTATATATAAGAACTAGCACGTTCTATTAATAAAATTATGTTTACGAAGCGGGGCCCACATCGACCCAAATTACCCTTTAAGTATCAAAATACAATTTTCGACCATAAGACTTTTAGTACAAAACAAAGCCGAGCATGGCGATTGGGGATACGCTACCCAATCCTAATAAATCCAAAAGCAAGCCTTCTACGCAAACTATGCAAGTCCTCTAATCCTCGCGCTTACCCGAGCCACCATCCGCATGCAATCTATAAAAAGAGTCAACAACGAGAGGGTAAGCTAACACTTAGTGAATGATAATATACTACATACATATATATGTATAAAATGGACACGCCACAAAATAACAAATACCGCATACCGAGGCATCCATATAAGGCACTACACTAAGCATACCGTACGATCTCTAAGCAACGAGCTAAAGATACAACAACAATATAAGTTCACCAACGACGATGTGAACAACGCCAAATAGCTACACCCGGAGGGTTAGCTACAACACAACAATACATTAATATAACAATATAAACCAACAAGGTTAACACCTTAACCCAATACCGAGAACCAAATACCACAATGAAGATTGGCCGAACTACACGAGCCTTAGTAATCCGAAACCACACGAGATTACTATCTTCACAACATCGAGGTTGGCCGAACTACACGAGCCTTAGTAATCCGAAACCACACGAGATTACTACCTCAATAAGATGACCGAACTACACGAGTCACCATGAATCCGAACTACACGAGACTCATTTCCACAATACAATAAGATGACCGAAACCACACGCGTCATCGTGAATCCGAATACACACGCGATTCACTTCTCAATATTATACCCTTCGCCATTGGGGTTATATCAACCACATCACAACCACGTGTGATAATGTACACGCGAACGCGTACTTCGCCAAAGATGGTCAACAAAACGCACAACCGTGCCAATTGGACTCATACAAAAGTCCATCAAATCCATCTATATGTGAAGTGAGCTCTATAGTTGAGAATTACTTCACCCGACCCGCACCCATCCTACACATACATATGCACATAGGATATTATCACTCACCTTGAAGTCTTGAAGAATGCTTCCAAGTAATCCGCAACTCGCCAATGGAAAGTACCTATTCCATTATCACAATTACAACAATACACTTAGAGTGGATTTACAAATCAACCTAATTCGTCACTTAGTGCAATTTCGACCCAAATGCACTTCCAAGCACAAACCGTGCCCAAAACTAACCAATAATCACTAATACAAGTGAGAATGGCCCTAATACGCCAATTAAACCCGAACTCAAGTGTTAAACACGCGTCATACCCATTTTGACACTAAAACCCTAGTTTTGACCCATTAAGTCAAAATCTCACCATTTACAAGTTTTAACACCAAAACACATTTAACTCTGTTTAATACTTCAACTTAATCCATTTTAAGTTTATAAACCTCATTAAATCGCCAAATGGGTCATAATCACCACCAAACCCTAATTTGACCCAAAGTCACAATTAGTCAACCAAATAACCTTGAATGGGTTTCAATACTTCCATAATCACTAACTTAAGTGATTAAACTCAATTTCAAGTCCTAAACATAACCAATTTGTTCACCAACCCAAAATCCACCAACACTAACAATAAACCCGATTACTAGCATCACTACACCCACTTCATGAGTCTAAATGGGTTTATCAACTAATCAAGTTCAAACCTTAACTTTGAATAGCAAAATCAACAATGAAATTCGGAGTTAGAACTTACCAATACCGCCAAAATGATGCCGTTGACAAGTAGAACAACTTTAATGTTTGAGGTTTGACCCGAAACAACCTCCTTCTTCTCCAAATGGAGTTCTCTCTCACTAGAACTCAATCTCTCTCTAGGGTTTGAGGATGGGAGTGTTTGATGAGTGAGAAATGAGCTCCAATGGAGTTCTAGGTCAGTCTTGATGACCCCAAACCGGCCCTAATTGAAAAGACCAAAGTACCCCTCATTTAAACCTTTTAAAAAGGCTAAAAATTGCCTCTGCAGCAATCGGCGCGCCGCGCCAGAAGGTGGAGTGCCGCTCCAAATAACTGGAAATTGTGGTCGAGCCCAAAACAGGTTTCAGCAACTTGTTTTGGCCATAACTTTTCGACCATAACTCCGTTTTCGATGAATCATATATCGTTGGAAACGTAATAAGATATTCTATCCAATGGTAAGGCTTTGAAACATCAACTTAAATTTATTTGAGGTTGAAAAGGTACGTACACACCTTGTACCTCAAACAACGTCCAGTATTCTTCGACGGTCGAGCAAGCCACACCTACATGCTGTGCACACTCCATTCACACATCGTACACCTTAAATACATTATGTACAATAAATATTTGGGTCTTACATTAACACACTTAATGATTTACTTAATTATCATTTTATCATGTTAAATATTGTGTAACAATATCTTAATATGATACATATGTATTTAGTAAGACGTTGTTATAACGATAATCGTTATATATATCATTTTCGAGTTTCTTAAATCAATAATCTCATTTGTTTGTATATAACTCATTGTTAACATATTTATGGAGATATGTACTTATCATATTCTCATGTTAACCATATATATATATCCATTTATATAACATCATGTAGTTTTTACAAGTTTTTAACGTTCGTGAATAGCCGGTCAACTTGGGTGATCAATTGTCTATATGAAACTCATTTCAAATAATCAAGTCTTAACAAGTTGATTGCTTATCATGTTGGAAATATTTAATCATGTAAATATCAATCTCATTTAATATATATAAACATGGAAAAGTTCGGGTCACTACATTACCTACCCGTTAAATAAATTTCGTCCCGAAATTTTAAGCTGTTGAAGGTGTTGACGAATCTTCTGGAAATAGATGCGGGTATTTCTTCTTCATCTGATCTTCATGTTCCCATGTGAACTCGGGTCCTCTACGAGCATTCCATCGCACCTTAATGATTGGTATTTTATTTTGCTTAAGTCTTTTAACCTCACGATCCATTATTTTGACGGGTTCTTCGATGAATTGAAGTTTTTCATTGATTTGAATTTCGTCTAACGGAATAGTGAGATCTTCTTTAGCAAAATATTTCTTCAAATTCGAGATGTGGAAAGTGTTATGTACAGCCGCGAGTTGTTGTGGTAACACAAGTCGGTAAGCTACCGATCCGACACGATCAATAATCTTGAATGGTCCAATGTACCTTGGATTTAGTTTCCCCCGTTTACCAAATCGAACAACGCCTTTCTAAGGTGAAACCTTAAGCATGACCATCTCTCCAACTTCAAATTCTATGTCTTTTCTTTTAATGTCCGCGTAACTCTTTTGTCGACTTTGGGCGGTTTTCAACCGTTGTTGAATTTGAATGATCTTCTCGGTAGTTTCTTGAATTATCTCCGGACCCGTAATCTACCCACTTCATTCCAAAAAATTGGAGACCCACACTTTCTACCATAGAGTGATTCAAACGGCGCCATCTCAATACTCGAATGGTAACTGTTGTTGTAGGAAAACTCTGCTAATGGTAGATGTCGATCCCAACTATTTCCAAAATCAATAACACATGATCGCAGCATGTCTTCAAGCGTTTGTATCGTCCTTTCGCTCTGCCTATCAGTTTGTAAATGATAGGCAGTTGATGCGGTAGCGGAGTGGTATAAAATACTATTAAATTTTACAAGGAAATACTATTAAATACGATACAATTTTACACAAGATATTTATTTATTTATAGAATGGATATACTTAAACCTTGCTACAACACTTATAGGCAGTGTACCTAATCGTACAGTAGTGTAGTTTTTAGTAAGTCCGGTTCGTTCCACAGGGAAAATCTTTAAACAAAGCTTAACGCTATATTAGTTTACTTTTATAAAAATACAAATATATATATATATATAAGTAATATTATTATTATAAAGGGGGGTTTTTACCGTTTAATGACCGGTTTGTCGATTTTAAAACTTTAGTCGCAGTTAAAACCAAATGTAAAATAAATACAAGACTTAAATTAAAGCGTAAAGTAAATAACGATAATGAAATTGCGAATAATAAAAGTGCGATAAAATAAACTTGCGATAATTAAAAAGGACGATAATTAAAAGTGCAATTAAATAACAATAAATAAAAGTGCGATAATTAGAAGTGCAATTAAATATAAAATAAAGGAAATTAAATATGAAATAAAAGAATTATGCTTATTTAAACTTCCGTAATCATGATGTTTGACGTGTTGATTTTAGTTTTATGCCCATGGGTTAATTGTCCTTTGTCCTGGATTATTTAATATGTCCGTCTTGTTTTTGTCCATAACAGTCCATCAGTCATAAATATAAAGTGCGAGTGTCCTCGTCAAATTATCTTTATACCCGAAGTTAAATATTCCAACTAATTGGGGACTTAAACTGTAACAAGATTTTAATACTTTGTTTAATAATTACACCAGGATGTCGACTGAGTGTAACCCAAGGTTTTAATATTTTGTTATCAATTATACCAAGTGTCCTTGTACATAATTTCACCCCTGTTTTAATTATTCTAGTGGCTATTAATCCATTCCCGTGTCCGGTTAAATGAACGATTATTCGTACATATAAATACCCCGCCCATCGTGTCCGATTGAGTGTATATGGTAATTTATAGGGACGCCCAATTGTAAATCTTTATATTAACATTAACAAACTATCATTTAGTTAAACAAATATAAAGCCCATTAATAGCCCATAGTCTAATTTTCACAAATGTCGTTCTTTTGTCCAAACCCCAATTATGGTACAAAGCCCAATTACCCAATTTTAGTAATTAGCCCAACATCATGATTACTTCATTTTAAATAAGCATAATAATAACTTAGCTACGAGACATTAATGTAAAAAGGTTGAACATAACTTACAATGATTAAAAATAGCGTAGCGTTACACGGACAGAATTTCGACTTACACCCTTACAATATTCGCTAACATACCCTTATTATTAGAATTATAATTAAAATTAAAATTAAAATATAAATTATAAATATAAATATATCGTACGAATGAGGAGAAAAAAGATGATGAAAATGATCAGATTTCGGTTTGCTTTATAGGGAGTTTCAAAACTGGGGTCTCCGCGACTCGCGGCCATTTTGGCCTTCAAACTCCGCGAGTCGCGGAGTTTGAAATTACAGCTCACAACTTTGGAGTCTTTCTCTGCCGACGGTTTTTATTTATAAATATAATATATATATATAATTAATATAATTAATTATATATTATATTATATTTATATACATAGTTAACTTGTAATTTTTAGTCCGTTGCGTCGAGCGTTAAGAGTTGACTCTGGTCCCGGTTCCGGATTTTCGAACGTCCTTGCGTACAATTTAATATCTTGTACTTTGCGTTTTGAATCTTGTACTCTTGTAATTTCGAGACGTTTCTTATCTATAAGTGGAACCTTTTTGATTGTCTTTTGTACTTTTGAGCTTTTTGGTCATTTGCGTCTTCAATTCGTCGAATCTGTCTTTTGTCTTCACCTTTTATTATTTAAACGAATATCACTTGTAAATAGAACAATTGCAACTAAAAGCTTGTCTTTCTTGAGGAATAATGCTATGAATTATATGTTCGTTTTTAGCATTATCAAATATTCCCACACTTGAGCGTTGCTTGTCCTCAAGCAATATCGTCTTGAAATACTAGAATCACTTCTTTATTCTTCACACTTTGTACATCAGTGATTTCTATACGGCGGTATAAACAATGGTAGTAACGATATGGTTTACAGTCCCACATGACTATAAAAATTTAGATCCATTAAGGAAATTGGATCTTTATGAAAACATTTGATCTTTTGAAAATTAAATCTAGTTTTTACCCTAGATAAGTTTTCCGGAATAACCCTTTACCGGTGTTTGCAAAATATTTTTGTGGGTTTGGTGGGTTTCAGATTTGAAAATTTTAGCTCAAAACTTGCGGTTTTGTGTCATCCACTTGCTAACCTTGTATTTGGAAAGCAACACGTCCAGTTTACTTGTCCCGTATATTACCTTTCGGTAAACTACCGTCCGGTTGAAAGGAAAGCGTTGAACAAGCAACTGTTAAGGCAATGTCCCCTGATATGCTTTTAATTATGGTCTATAACGTGTCAGATGCAATTACTATCATTGGTAGGAGCAATAGTAAAGCTCACCCTTATAATTTTTTGGTATGGCACAAGGTCCTGTCTTTGACCATGCTATGCAACCACCGTTCTTTCGGTTGACACCCGATTTAGTTCAGGTGACCTAATGAATTCCAGGTGAATTCCTAGGATTTTACGTTCAATGGTAATGAACGCATTGAAAATAGGGTTTTCAGAAAACAAATCGGTTTGTAATTTTGATCAAAATATTTTCTCGTTCAAGCTCGAGTTTAGATATCATTGAATTCCATGAGTTTGTAATTCTCAATCTTTAAGGTCAATCTCAAGGATTGAGTAATATCAGTCTTAAAAGCTGATTTTTAATCTTTAAGGAGATTATCCTTTCTGGGGATCTGATTCATTAGTCTTATCCAGCTAATTTGCATGGTGCCCCCCCATTGTACGAGATAAATCCTTCTCATGGTTAGGATAAATCTGACCACTTGGCGACCCTGTTTAATGCTGAGGTCCGTGGATTTCCTGCTAATTTTAGAGATGACTTTTCTAGATTTTTCGTCAACCTACAGCTGGTCTGGACGACAACTTCATGACCTAAATCAAGAAGCGCGTGTCTTTTTCGAAAGACTTTACTTTCTTTTAATGATGGAATTGATTCATCGTGTAGATCCATCTCTTCTTTTCTTTCATCGGGTAAAACAGTTTAGTTTAGTCCAAAGCAAAAGTATTTTCAGTTATTTGTTACAGATATATGTGACATATGTTTAAGATAACTTGGTAAATTTTCCCACACTTGGCTTTTATTTTCCTTTTTATCGTCCTCTATTCCATTTTAAATGAATTTTAACATTTTGGTTTGTTTCTCAATTTATGTCCTTTTTGAGGTAACAATAATTTCGGTGTTAAAACCTAGTTTTATCGTTCATAAATATGTATAAACATGATTTTTAGTTCATTTAATTGAAATTTTTTACTAGAATTGGGTAGTCAGTATATAAGACCAGGGCTGTTCTTTATTATCAGAGAGCACTAGATTCTAATACAACTACTGCTTTACTAGTATTTTTAATGGTAACCAAGTGTATAAAGTAAAAATTTTTAAAATCCGAAAGAATTTAACCCCTTCCCACACTTAAGATCTTGCAATGCCCTCATTTGCAAGAAATCAGTAACAATTTAAATTATCGAGGGTGATTTGTGTGAAAATGATTAAATTTTACCAAAGTTTTCAAATATATTGGCGTTTGTTTGCTGAATGATAAATGGTGCACATCATTTGTTCATTCCGTCTTGTTGTTATTTCACATATATTTTGCATCTTGTCGTCAAAATTAGTTGCTTTTGCAGAACTTAATGCCAGTCTTTGAAAATGCGTTGTTTTATCCTGTTGTGTACATAAGATAAACTGCAAACATATATACATATTTTTGAAGTTTGGTATATTACCCCACATTCAAAAATTATTAAAATCTAAGAAGAAAAGTTAGATAATTATAAAAATGATTACAATATTAACAAAAGTATTAAACGTATCAATAATTACAAATTACAAAATAAATAAAACTAAGTATACTAGGGATGATACTGGTACCAATAGGGGTTCCAGGCATAACCATAGGTGCTATAGAATGCTTCGGCAGGGTTATACGTAGGATACGGTGGTTGCATCTCTATAGTCCAGGGAGGGAAGATGGGTTTCGGTGTAGGAATATAGTTTCTACCTATATGTTGGCAATGAGCTATGATTTGGTTCTGATGAACTTGCCAATCTTCAAATGCTCTCTGTCTAGCATTTTCGTATTCCTGAGAAGCTATAAACCTTTGCATTTCTTGCATCTCATTCCCCCCTCCTACATTACCTTGCTGTTGGTTTCTCTCAACCTGTGGATGTCTACCATGGTATTGTACTGCGGCGTTATTTCGCCTCTTCAAAACTTTCGCACCATGGTATACATTTAAACCTATAGTATCGCGGGGTTCTGGTTCTTCTACTAATAATCCCCCCCGACTTATATCCACACCGAGATATTCACCAATCAAAGTAATAAAAATACCACCTCCTATTATGCTATGCGGTAGCATCCCCCGAACCATAGCTGATAAATAATAACCCACACAATACGGTATACTTACAGCGCTTTGTGGGTCTCGAATACACATATGGTAAAACAAATCTTGTTCATTTACTTTTTCCTTGTTCTTACCCCTTTGTGTAATCGAATTAGCTAAAAACCTATGTATCACTCTTAATTCGGCTCTATCTATATCCAAATAAGAGTAATTTCCCCCTTTGAAATGGTGATGGCTTGTCATTTGACTCCACACACCGTGTGTATCAAAATTTTCATCTATCTTTCTACCGTTTAGTATCAATCCTCTACAATCGGCAGACGCTAACTCCTCAGGCGTATATATACGTAAAGCCTGAGCCATGTCCAGTAAAGACATGTGGCGCATCAAATCGCCTAACAAAAATCTAATAAAAGAACGATCGGTTAAACTAGCTACCCGATCATTCAACTCTATACTACATAACAATTCTTCACACCATACTTTATATACAGGTCTACGCATGGTGAATAAACGTACCCAGTCATTAAAAGAAGAATTACCATACCTCTGTACAAGTAATTCTCTAATTGGCCCGGCCAATTCTACAGCTTCTAAGGGTCCCCATTCTATGACCCTCGGTACCTCAACAACCTTAGAATGAAGAATATGCAAACCCCTTTGGTATTTTGGATAATCTATCCAAAGTCTGTCAAATCTCAGGTTCGGGTGCAACTCTTCCAAGTGCATATCAGAAAAGGTCATGACTGGATGCGGTATATCCTGCTTGTAGTAGTTATCCACCTCCTATTGTTCCACATTCTCAGCAGGAGCATTACGGGCTTGGGATGAAGATTCACCCCTTTCAGTCTGCAAAACACATCAAACACAATTTTTTGTGCACCCAAATATGCATTAGTGTCAGCAAAATCATCAATCAAAATAATCACAATGACATGATCAATTTATATCAAACTTAAGCTCATTTTCACATTTTCATCAAATCTACACTTTTTCAAATAAGCATATATGAAAATGTTTGCCAAGTTCATAAGCATTCAACTCAAATAACATGTTAAAGTAATCATTACTAGCAATTAAACAAGTCTCAAATGGCATTATCTTTCAAAAATCAAGTTCATGAATTTTAGACTTGAAAAAGTCCACTTTAATTCTCAAAATCATGTTTAGGCTCAAAGTTTGGATCATTTAACTACCTAGACATGTTACACTACTCAATTTAGCAACAATTCATGACAAAAATCGGCCATAACCTGTTTATATCAAAAAGCCCCAAATTTGCTCAAGAACACAAACCCTAGATTACTCAAAATTTGAAGTTTAAGGCTTCTAATCATGTTAAACAGCATCAATCTAGGTTATACAAGCATAATACATAAACAATTTAAGCCTAATTACACTAAAAAGCATCAAAATCAGATTGGGGAAAAATTGCTCAAGAACACTAATTTCGGATTAAATGGTGTTTAGGTGTAGAAATTTACCGTTTTTCTTGAGTAATTCCTAGATAGCATCCTTCTCAACATGATTTTAGTAAAAGATTTGGTGATTAACGGTTAAAAATTGTGATTTTGGGGGTTCTTTTTCGGGTTTTTTCGTGGGTTTTCGCAGCTGTTTTTTTGTTTGTGGTGTGTGAAACTGAGCTGTTGCAGCTCTTTATTTTTTTTCTTATATCCGATATCTCCGCGACTCGCGGTGAATAACCCTTCAAACTCCGCGAGTCGCGGAGTTTGATAATTATTTTTTTTATATATAATCATTAACTTATAAAACAATTAAGTACTTAATTTTAAAATTTCGTTTCCTTTGTTATTTAGGACGAGGTCGTTTCGGATCGATGTCCTAGTCCGTCCCTCTACAAAATTTTAAAATTTGTCTTTTTGTAGCGATTGTTTTAAAAGCTAAGATTTTTGGGTTTTTTAATGTTTTTGGCATACTTTAATTCAATTAGATTAAAAATAATGATAATAAAAGTTCTCGTCCCTCTCTCGGGTAAAGCAATTTCGGTTCAAAGACCTAGTCTTCAACTTACGACGAATTTTAAAAATCATATTTTTAACTTAATGAGATAAAGTAAATTTTTGTTTTTAAATTCACACAACTTAAATATAAAATTAAAAATTCACACCAAACTTAAAATTTGAAATGCATAAAATTAAAAATTCATATTATAAATTCACACCAAAGTTATATTAATTTTTCAAATATTTACAATTTTAAATATATTGTTTTTACAAAGTTTACAATATTAATTTAAGATTTAAATATTAATTTTAAAAACATGGTAAAAATAAAATTAAAAATCTTTTTGTCTTTTTATCCCACTTTAATCAATCAAATACTATCAAAAATATGCGCCCCTCTTTTCGGTAAAGTAATTTCGGTTCCAAAACCTAATTTAACTCATGACGAATTTTTGAAATATTTTGGGTTGATTGTTTAAAGATATTTATACCTTAAGAATAAACGTTAAATTTCGCAGTGATGTAATAAATTTTTGAATGATATCAATAATTTCGGTCGCCAAACCTAATTTTATTCAATACCAATTTAATACTTTTTAGCGAACAAATTAGCGTTTATTATCAAAAGGTTAAAAATAAAAATAAAAATAAAAACTCTACAGACATACCTGTGAGATAGATTTCTTAGTTATATGATCTATCCCATTCATAAGATAGTCGGTTTAATTGGTTTTCCATGGCTACATAGGCGTAACCTCGAGCATTCAGTGTCTTTTCTTCTAAACATATGAACGGTCTGTCTCTGCATAAAGTAACAAATTCGGTATTTGAATAGGTTTGATTATTTGAACATTTACCTCCATGTGACCATTTTCCGCATTTGTGACATCTTTCTAGGTGTCGTGCTCTTCTTTTCGCTGCGGATTTTGATTTTCCTTTACCAAATTGTAACTTATTATCTTCGCATCTGGATTCTTTTCTAACTCCGTCCATTCTTTCTCTGATTACTGATACTATTTCACTTGGTAGTATGTCATTATTTCTTTTAGTGATCAAAGCGTGTAGCATTAGACCATGGTTTAGTTCACAGGCAGTCTTCATTTTGTAAAAACCTAAAAAAATAAAAATTCAGAATGGGGGGAGAAGACTAGTTCTTTAGGGTCTGCTAGGGAAAGACCATTCGGGTTCCATTTTCGAGAACTACACGAAAACAGACAATCTAACTCTAACAGAAATACATATTATCCTTTAAAGACTTGATTCTCCCCACACTTAGTTAGCTGTGGTGTCGAAATTGTGATTAACTTCGTTGTCGACTTCCATCGGACCATGTATGTAATGTTTAACTCTGTGACCATTAACTTTAAATTCAATCCCATTTGAATTTATTAATTCTATCGTTCCGTATGGGAAAACTCTTTTGACTATGAATGGTCCAGACCATCTTGATTTCAATTTTCCAGGAAATAGCTTGAATCGTGAATTGAAAAGAAGAACTCTGTCTCCTTCTTTAAATTCTTTTGAACTTCTGATTCTTTTATCATGCCATTTCTTCGTTCTTTCTTTATAGATTAACGAATTTTCGTATGCTTCATGTCTTAATTCTTCTAATTCTTTTAGTTGACTTAATCGTAGACGTCCGGCTTCATGTAAATCAAGATTACATGTCTTCAAAGCCCAAAATGCTTTGTGTTCAATTTCTACTGGAAGATGACATGCTTTTCCATAAACAAGTCTAAAAGGTGTGGTTCCAATTGGAGTTTTGTAGGCTGTTCTAAAAGCCCAGAGTGCATCCTCCAATTTAATGGACCATTCCTTCGGATTTGATCCTACGGTTTTCTCTAGAATACGTTTTAAAGCCCGGTTGGTATTTCCAACTTGTCCACTTGTTTGTGGATGATATGCGGTGGAGATTTTATGAGTTACTCCATATCTTTTAAGAACTTTCTCAAGTTGATTATTACAGAAATGAGTACCCCGATCACTTATTAAAGCTTTCGGTGTTCCAAACCTTGCAAAAAGATGTTTTAAAAAGTTGACTACAACTCGTGCATCGTTAGTTGGGAGAGCTTGTGCTTCCGCCCATTTAGATACATAATCAATGGCTACGAGTATATATAGATTATTATGAGATTTTGGAAATGGACCCATAAAGTCAATACCCCAAATGTCAAATACTTCACATACTTGGATGACATTTTGTGGCATTTCATCACGTTGACTTATTTTTCCTGCCCTTTGACATGCATCACAGGATTTGCAAAGAAGGTGTGCGTCTTTGTAAATTGTTGGCCAATAGAATCCAGCATCATAAACTTTTCTTGCTGTTAGTTGAGGCCCATAATGCCCTCCTGTTGGTCCTGTGTGACAATGGTTTAAAATTTTACTAGCTTCATCTCCAAATACACATCGGCGTATTATTCCATCGGGACAATTTTTAAACAGATGTGGATCTTCCCAGAAATAGTGTTTTATATCACTGAAGAATTTCTTTCGTCTTTGATACGATAATCCTTTTTCAAGGAATCCACATACTAAATAATTTGCATAGTCTGCAAACCATGGGATTTCTTTATAATCTATCTTCAATAGATATTCATCAGGAAAGTTTTCTTGTATGGCTGATTCATTTAGAACTTCTAATTCGGGATTTTCAAGACGAGAAAGATGATCAGCGGCGAGATTTTCTGCTCCTCTTTTATCTCGGATTTCAATATCAAACTCTTGTAAGAGTAAGATCCAACGGATTAATCTTGGTTTAGCATCTTGTTTTGAAAATAGGTATCTAAGAGCAGAATGGTCGGTATAGACCACCGTTTTTGCTAGAACGAGATATGATCGAAATTTGTCAAAAGCAAAGACAATAGCAAGGAGTTCTTTTTCAGTAGTTGTATAGTTCGTTTGTGCTCCTTGTAACGTCTTACTAGCATAATATATAGGTTGAAATCGTTTTTCAATCCTTTGTCTTAAAACGGCTCCCATTGCAAAATCACTTGCATCGCACATTAGTTCAAATGGTAGATTCCAATTTGGTGTTATCATGATCGGTGCATTAGTGAGTTTCTCTTTAAGAATATTAAAAGATTTGATACACTCATCTGAAAAGATGAATGGAGCATCCTTTTCTAGGAGTTTATTCATAGGAGTGGCAATTTTAGAAAAATCTTTTATGAAACGTCGGTAAAAACCGGCATGCCCTAGAAAACTCCTAACTCCTCTAACATTGGTGGGATGTGGAAGTTTAGCAATTACATCTACTTTAGCTCTATCCACTTCAATTCCTTCTTTTGAAATTTTATGTCCAAGAACGATGCCTTCTTTAACCATGAAATGGCATTTCTCCCAATTAAGTACTAGATTTGATTGTTCGCATCTAATGAGCATTCGTTCAAGATTAACTAAACATGATTTAAATGTATCACCGAAGACTGAAAAGTCATCCATGAATACTTCCATGCATTCTTCTATCATGTCGTGAAAAATCGCCATCATACACCTTTGAAAGGTTGCAGGGGCGTTACAAAGTCCAAATGGCATGCGTTTGTAAGCAAAAGTACCATAAGGGCACGTGAATGTGGTTTTCTCTTGATCTTCGGGTGCTATTGGAATTTGAAAATATCCGGAAAATCCATCTAGAAAAAAATAGTAACTATTTCCGGCTAATCTTTCCAACATTTGATCTATGAAAGGTAAGGGAAAGTGATCTTTTCTGGTGGCGTCATTTAATTTTCTATAATCAATACATACACGCCATCCTGTTACAGTCCTAGTAGGAATAAGCTCATTTTTTTCATTTGTGATGACAGTCATGCCACCCTTCTTAGGTACGCATTGAACTGGGCTTACCCATGGACTATCAGAGATTGGATAAATTAGACCTGCGTCTAGCAGTTTAATAATCTCTTTCTTAACTACATCTTGCATATTAGGATTTAGTCTTCGTTGGCGTTGTACATACGTTTTATGACCTTCTTCCATAAGGATTTTATGTGTGCAATACGAAGGACTTATTCCTTTAATATCATGAATCTTCCATGCAATGGCTGGTTTATGAGCTTTCAACACAGAAATGAGTTGTGATTTCTCATTTTCAGTAAGAGAAGACGATATTATTACAGGTAATTCAGATTCACCATGTAAATAAGCGTATTCCAAATGGTTTGGAAGTGGCTTTAACTCTAATTTCGGAGGTTCTTCTATCGATGATTTGTATCGATATCTGTCTTCTTCTTTTAGCATTTGAATTTCTTCTGTTGTTTGTTCATATCCATTAGCTATAAGTGTAGCTAACATTTCAGCTTCATCAATTGGTTCATTACCTTCTCCTAAAGAACATTCTCCTGTTCCTTATAATTCAGGAAATTCTTCTAATAATTTTGCATGTGCATCTATAGTTTGAATATAATAACATGTATCATCTGCAGATTGTGGTTGTTGCATTGCTCTATCAACTGAAAAGGTAACACTCTCATCCTCTATACTTAGGGTCAGTTTCTTACCGAACACGTCTATCATTGCTTTAGCCGTGTTTAAGAATGGTCTTCCTAATATGAGAGGAGCTTGAGAATCTTCTTCCATGTCCAAAACAACAAAATCTACTGGAAATACTAAAGTACCAACTTTAACTAGCATGTTCTCCATTATCCCTCTAGGATATTTTATTGATCTATCGGCTAGTTGTATGCTTATTCTGGTTGGTTTCAATTCTCCAAGGTCTAGTTTAGTGTATAGTGAATACGGCATTAGATTTATACTAGCACCTAAGTCTGCCAATGCTTCTATTGAACTAAGACTACCCAGAAAACATGGAATTGTGAAACTTCCTGGATCAGATAGTTTTTCTGGTATCTTATTCAACAGCACTGCTGAACAATTAGCATTCATAGTAACAGCCGAGAGTTCTTCCATTTTCTTTCTATTCGTGATCAGATCTTTCAAGAATTTAGCATAACTAGGCATTTCTGAAATCACATCAATGAAAGGAAGATTTACATTTATCTGTTTAAACATATCCAAGAATTTGGATTGCTCGGCTTCAAGTTTCTCTTTCTTCATTTTACTCGGGTAAGGAAGTGGTGGTTGGTATGGTTTAACATAAGGTTTATCCTTAACTTTGTTATCTTCATTAACCTTCTCAACTACCGGTTCTTTTTCTTTATCTTGATCAGGTTGTGGTTCTTGTGGAGTAGGAATAGCTTTATCAGAAGTTACAGGTATTTCAGGTGGTTTAAGTGTTGTACCACTTCTTGTGGTAATGGCTTTAGCTGTTTCATTCCGGGGGTTAGCATTTGTATCACTAGGTAGACTTCCCGGTTTTCTTTCACCTATTAACCTTGCTAGGTTACTTACTTCTTGTTCCAGATTTTGAATAGAAGCTTGTTGATTTCTAAATGCTTGAGCATTTTGTTCATTAGTTTGTTTTTGAGATGTGAAAAACTGCGTTTGAGTTTCAACTAGCTTCGTCATCATATCTTCTAAATTCGGATTTTTATCATTGGTTTGTTGTGGTGGTTTGTTTTGAAAATTAGGTCTTTACTGATTATAAGTATTATTGGATACTTGTTGATTGCTAGGACCTTGTTGGTTGTTGTATGGAATATTTCTGTTATAATTCTGGTTTTGATTGTAAATCGGTCTTGGCGGTTGATAATTTTTATGATAATTATTTCCAGGCCTTTGGTTTATGTATGAAATATTCTCTCTTTGTTCCATTGTTAATTCAATACTGAGACAATCTTTTGTCAAATGTGGTCCTCCACACTGCTCACAACTAATTCGTATTGAGTGAATATCTTTAGTCATCTTTTCCATTCGTCTCTCCACAGCATCTATCTTTGCGGAAATGGAATCTAAGTCATGGCTAGAATCGGTTCTAGCTGCTTTAGATGATCTAACGATGTCTTTTTCTTGGTGCCACTCATGTGAGTGGGAAGCAGTATTATCAATAATTTTGTAAGCATCAGTTTCGGTTTTCTTCATAATAGAACCACCAGCTGCTATATCTATGTCTTTTCTTGTAGTGATGTCGCATCCTTGGTAGAATATTTGTACTATTTGACAGGTGTCTAAACCATGTTGCGGACATCCTCTTAACAACTTTCCATATCTTGTCCATGCCTCATATAGAGTTTCATTTGGTTTCTGTGTAAACGTAACAATTTCTGCTTGAAGTCTTACGGCTTTAGATGCAGGAAAGAATTGTTTAAGAAATTTGTCAACTAAAACATTCCATGTATCAATCGCCCCTTCAGGTAACGATTCCAACCAATCTTTGGCTTCTCCCATTAAAGTCCAGGAAAATAACATGAGATATATCTGTTCATCCTCCACTTCTCGGATTTTGAATAATGTGCAGATCCTATTAAAGGTACGTAAATGTTCATTTGGATCTTCCTTCGGCGCACTACTAAATTGGCATTGATTAGTCACCATGTGTAGAATTTGTCCTTTGATTTCATAATCTGGCGCATTAATGTCTGGATGAGTAATTGCGTGACCTTGGCCAGTGCGTTTAGCTCTCATTCGGTCTTCCATACTTAAAGGTTCCAGATTCTCCATAATTGAATTTGTTGAATCGGTATCACTAGATGATTCTGATTTAATGGTTCGTTCCTCAACAATCTCTGTTTGAATGATTGGTGGTTCCGAAGGAAAGTTTAATGGTTCAGGATCTACGAACCGTTCCTGAATATTCTCCGGATTCTCAATTGTGAGGTCGGGTTCAAAAAATGGATTATCGGAAATTTGAACTGAAGTAATTGGTCTACTGGATGACGATTCTAAAGAAAAATCAACGGCGGTTATATTTGCTAAATGTCTTGATCTAGTTACAGGTGGTGAACGTACAAAAGGTGGTGAACGTCTTGCTCGGTGCATTCACTGAATATCCTATTAGTTTTTAAAAGGAAAGAAAAATTATAATAAGTTATCCAATCAATAGACTTTTCTGACTTTGCCCACGTTTCGAATAGCCAAAAGATGCAGCAGAGGGGCAGGATTCGTTTGGTCTCAATATAATTGAGGACTGTTTGGCTCCAATAACCCGGTCCACGTACAAATCCAACTATTACTACGAACCAGAAAATTTTGATGTCTATTAATTTAACCACTTAAAATAAATTTTTGTAATTTTAAGAAATTTAGATAAGAAGTAGAATAAAAATCTATGTCCTAAAACTAGAATAGCGAGAAATAAGAAAGAAAAAGAGTTCGTCGAAAAAGGTCGAAAAAGAAAAATGGTTGAAAAATAAAAGGTGACGAAAAAATAAAAGAAACTTATAAAACTTAAAAATACTTGACTAACCTAACCTTATTACTACAACTAACTTAAAATTATAATCGCAAATTGAGATTACTAATTGGAATGATAATTGATACATAGGTAAAAGTCGTCTAAAAATATTAAAGCTTACAGGAAAAACTATATCCCAAATGGAAATAACTTAAAAAGAAACTAAAACTTAAAAAGGCGTCGCAAAATTCTAAAGTACCTAAATCTTAATCTAAGAAAAAGCACTTAAGGAATTTTACGGCAAAGCCTAAAAATCTAGGAGTAAAAATGACTATGGCAAAAACTAAGTTTAAAATTAAATATGAGCGAAAAAATACAAATATTACGCTACAACGATTAAAAAGGGACAAAATATAAAAATATACAAAAAGTTGTAAAAATTACAATTTTTATAAAAATATTATTTTTATATTATTTATTTAATAAAACTACTAATTTTACAATTTAATTAAACTAATTTAACTAAAATATAAATTAAATAAAACTTAAATTAAAAATAAACTTAATTATAATAATAATAATAATTAGGGTTAATAATAATAATAATTAATAATAATCCGTAATAAATGCAGGATTAGGGCTTCCTGTTCGTGTGTCAGGTCCCCTCCGCGACTTGCGGTATTCAAAGCTTCAAACCCCGCGACTCGCGGGGTTCAGAAATTCAGATGACAGGTTTAATCTTCGACGCGTTTTTCTTTATTTATTTATTTATTTTTTTTTTTCTGTTTTCTGTTTTTATATAAATAAAAGATATTTAAATAAAACTTATATTTTTATAAACTAAAATAAAAATAAAGAAACTTATAAAACTTAAATATTTAAACAAAATCTTAAAAATACTTATATTTTTGTTTTTCTTTTTATATTTTCGAATATTTAAAACGTTTTTTTTTTATATATATTAGCGTTGCGCTTCCGGCGTTTAGAAAGTTCCCCGGCAGCGGCGCCAAAAATACTTGATGCGGTAGCGGAGTGGTATAAAATACTATTAAATTTTACAAGGAAATACTATTAAATACGATACAATTTTACACAAGATATTTATTTATTTATAGAATGGATATACTTAAACCTTGCTACAACACTTATAGGCAGTGTACCTAATCGTACAGTAGTGTAGTTTTTAGTAAGTCCGGTTCGTTCCACAGAGAAAATCTTTAAACAAAGCTTAACGCTATATTAGTTTACTTTTATAAAAATACAAATATATATATATATATATATATATATATATATATATATATATATATATATATATATATATATATATATATATATATATATATAAGTAATATTATTATTATAAAGGGGGTTTTTACCGTTTAATGACCGGTTTGTCGATTTTAAAACTTTAGTCGCAGTTAAAACCAAATGTAAAATAAATACAAGACTTAAATTAAAGCGTAAAGTAAATAACGATAATGAAATTGCGAATAATAAAAGTGCGATAAAATAAACTTGCGATAATTAAAAAGGACGATAATTAAAAGTGCAATTAAATAACAATAAATAAAAGTGCGATAATTAGAAGTGCAATTAAATATAAAATAAAGGAAATTAAATATGAAATAAAAGAATTATGCTTATTTAAACTTCCGTAATCATGATGTTTGACGTGTTGATTTTAGTTTTATGCCCATGGGTTAATTGTCCTTTGTCCTGGATTATTTAATATGTCCGTCTTGTTTTTGTCCATAACAGTCCATCAGTCATAAATATAAAGTGCGAGTGTCCTCGTCAAATTATCCTTATACCCGAAGTTAAATATTCCAACTAATTGGGGACTTAAACTGTAACAAGATTTTAATACTTTGTTTAATAATTACACCAGGATGTCGACTGAGTGTAACCCAAGGTTTTAATATTTTGTTATCAATTATACCAAGTGTCCTTGTACATAATTTCACCCCTGTTTTAATTATTCTAGTGGCTATTAATCCATTCCCGTGTCCGGTTAAATGAACGATTATTCGTACATATAAATACCCCGCCCATCGTGTCCGATTGAGTGTATATGGTAATTTATAGGGACGCCCAATTGTAAATCTTTATATTAACATTAACAAACTATCATTTAGTTAAACAAATATAAAGCCCATTAATAGCCCATAGTCTAATTTCCACAAATGTCGTTCTTTTGTCCAAACCCCAATTATGGTACAAAGCCCAATTACCCAATTTTAGTAATTAGCCCAACATCATGATTACTTCGTTTTAAATAAGCATAATAATAACTTAGCTACGAGACATTAATGTAAAAAGGTTGAACATAACTTACAATGATTAAAAATAGCGTAGCGTTACACGGACAGAATTTCGACTTACACCCTTACAATATTCGCTAACATACCCTTATTATTAGAATTATAATTAAAATTAAAATTAAAATATAAATTATAAATATAAATATATCGTATGAATGAGGAGAAAAAAGATGATGAAAATGATCAGATTTCGATTTGCTTTATAGGGAGTTTCAAAACTGGGGTCTCCGCGACTCGCGGCCATTTTGGCCTTCAAACTCCGCGAGTCGCGGAGTTTGAAATTACAGCTCACAACTTTGGAGTCTTTCTCTGCCGACGGTTTTTATTTATAAATATAATATATATATAATTAATATAATTAATTATATATTATATTATATTTATATACATAGTTAACTTGTAATTTTAAGTCCGTTGCGTCGAGCGTTAAGAGTTGACTCTGGTCCCGGTTCCGGATTTTCGAACGTCCTTGCGTACAATTTAATATCTTGTACTTTGCGTTTTGAATCTTGTACTCTTGTAATTTCGAGACGTTTCTTATCAATAATTGGAACCTTTTTGATTGTCTTTTGTACTTTTGAGCTTTTTGGTCGTTTGCGTCTTCAATTCGTCGAATCTGTCTTTTGTCTTCACCTTTTATTATTTAAACGAATATCACTTGTAAATAGAACAATTGCAACTAAAAGCTTGTCTTTCTTGAGGAATAATGCTATGAATTATATGTTCGTTTTTAGCATTATCAGCAGTACTCATGTCTAGACGAGTCCCTAATGCTTATTGTAACGTCTGCCAGAATCTTGAAACAAATCTGCCATCCCTATCAGAGATAATAGTGACTGGTATTCCATGTCTGGAGACAACTTCCTTCAAGTATAGTCTTGCTAACTTCTCCATTTTATCATCTTCTCTCATTGGCAGAAAGTGTGCTGACTTGGTGAGACGATCGACTATTACCCAAATAGTATCATAACCACTTGCAGTCCTTGGCAATTTAGTAATGAAATCCATGGTAATGTTTTCCCATTTCCATTCCGGGATTTCAGGTTGCTGAAGTAGACCTGATGGTTTCTGATGTTCAGCTTTGACCTTAGAACACGTCAAACATTCTCCTATGTATTTAGCAATATCGACTTTCATACCCGGCCACCAAAAGTGTTTCTTGAGATCTTTGTACATATTTCCCGCTCTGGGATGTATTGAATATCTGGTTTTATGTGCTTCCTTAAGTAGCTTTTCTCTCACATCTCCAAACCTTGGTACCCAAATTCTTTCAGCTCTATATCGAGTTCCGTCTTCCTGAATATTAAGGTGTTTCTCCGACCCTTTGGGTATTTCATTTTTCAAATTCCCTTATTTTACAACTCCCTGTTGTGTCTCCTTTATTTGAGTAGTAAGGTTAGTACGAATAATTATATGTGAAGACCCGTCCTAATCCATCCGGACGAAGTCCATATCGATTATAAACGATTCACAACAGTTGATTACATCGCGAGATACTTGACCTCTATATGATACATTTTACAAACATTGCATTCGTTTTTGAAAAGACAAACTTTCATTACATCGAAAGTTGACAGGCATGCATACCATTTCATAATATATCCAACTATAATTGACTTGATAATAATCTTGATGAACTCGACGACTCGAATGCAACGTCTTTTGAAATATGCCATGAATGACTCCAAGTAATATCTATAAAATGAGCAAATACACAGCGGAAGATTTCTTTCGTACCTGAGAATAAACATGCTTTAAAGTGTCAACCAAAAGGTTGGTGAGTTCATTAGTTTAACTTAAACAATCGTTTCCATCATTTTAATAGACCACAAGATTTCAGATTTCCATTTCTCATAAACATACGTCCCATGCATAGAGACAAAAATATCATTCATATGGATTGAACACCTGGTAACCGACATTAACAATATGCATATATAAGAATATCCCAATCATTCCGGGATCCTCCTTCGGACATGATATAAATTTCGAAGTACTAAAACATCCGGTACTTTGGATGGGGCTTGTTGGGCCCGATAGATCTATCTTTAGGATTCGCGTCAATTAGGGTGTCTGTTCCCTAATTCTTAGATTACCAGACTTAATAAAAAGGGGCATATTCGACTTCGATAATCCAACCATAGAATGTAGTTTCACGTACTTGTGTCAATTTCGTAAAACAGTTATAAAAGTTATGCATGTATTCTCAGCCCAAAAATATAAAGGGTAAAAAGGCAAATGAAACTCACGATACTGTATTTTGTAGTAAAAATACATATGACGTCATTGAACAATGCAGGGTTGGCCTCGGATTCACGAACCTATATCAATTGTGTATATATTAATACGTATAATGTAAGTTACAAAATTTCATTTATTAATATGTATTATTTATATATTATAGTTTTGTAGAATTTATTCTAACCTTTATTTTAAAACGTATACTTATATTATATTTTAAGTTATATTTTATATATATATATCGATTTTATGTATATATATCTATAATGATTTACGTTTATATAAATAGTGACATTAATATATTTATATACATATATTTGTGGTTAGTATTGTATTTATGAAATTTTATTAGTTTGTTATGTGAATTATTAATACAATCCTAGTATATACCATAAGTATATATATAGTGTACAAAAGATTTATTTGTTAAAATAATAATTTAGATAATAATGATTTACTAATAATAATAATAATTTTATTAATAATGATAATACTAATAGCAAAAAAAATGAAAATGATAACTGTTAATGATACTAATAATAATAACTCTAAAATAATATTAATACTAATACCATACTTATGTTAATAATAAGGGTTCTAATATTTATAAAATGATAAATGATAATCATAATAATACTAGTAAATATTAATGATGATACTGATAAATATGATATTATTAATTGTAAATGTACTGATGATACTATTATTTATAAACCGGTACAAATTCTAATATTGATGATAATAATATATTTTTATTTCCTTCATAATAATAATAATGATAATCATAATCCTAATGATGATAAAATACTAAAATGATAAGTTTATTACTAATAATAATATTATTAATACCTATCATAATAATAATAGTAATGTCTATAATACTTTCAAATATGATAACAAGTATGATACTAATAATAACAATAACAATAACAATCAAAACAATCACAATAATAATAATAATACTAATAATAATTAATATATAATAACAATAATAAAATTAGAAAAGAAAACTACCTCACATGAAAAGAGTTTCAAAAAAAAAAAAGAAACTACCGTCCTCTGGACTCGATCTCGTGACCACATGCTCACACGCAAACACTCTCGACCATCCCACCAATTCTGATTCTCTGTACTAATATCGAATTTAAATTTTATATATAAACTGTTTTTCTTCTATTCCTCTTCTTCTCCACAAGTCTCATGGATTCAACAAAACATCAATAACCAAAAAAAAAAAAAAAAAAATCAGGGTTCCTTTTAAAGCTTCAAAACATTACAGAAAAAAAAAATAATTTGGGTTCTAAAATAATAAAAAAAACACTAAAGGCCTACTGCAGCGTCGGTTCTTGGAACAAAACAAAAAAAATTGATTTCGTAATAGATAACATTATAGATAATGTTTATAACACGAAATAGTTTTCTAAACATGTATAAAAACTACTGGAATCGTCAATTTGATCAGAAACATATACACGAACGCGAATTTGTCTCAAGAACAATTGTTGACTTTTTTTAAACTAAACTTTGACTTCAAAATTCAAGATCGATATAAAGATTTGAGAGTTGAGATTTTGCAGATAGATTCAAAGAAAGATTTCTAACCTTTCTGCATTTTTAGATTTTGAAACTTTATTCGAAATTGAATTAAGAGAAAAAAAAAATTGGAGCGTGCAGAGAAGAAGAAAAAAAAAATATCGCTGTGCTCTTTAATCCCATTGGATTTCCTTTTTATTTGATTTGCAATTATACATAATCATTTTGTAATAATAGAGATCGGTTGATAAAAAATGGAGAAAATGTCAACACAGGTTCACGAGTTTGGAGCAGGAAAGAAACAAAAAAAATAATAATAATAGAGATAAAGGATACAGAGGTCAAACGTATAATATAGATCCCTACTGTTTTTTTTAATTAATAATAATAATATATAATAACAATACTATTAATATCTAATAATATTAATAAAATTAATAATAATGATAAATATAATATTAATGATAATAATAATTGTAAAAATGATAATAATAATAATAATAATAATAATAATAATAATAATAATAATAATAATAATAATAATAATAATAATACCATACTAATTATGATAATATTAATATTTTATCGATAATAATAATATTAGTAATAATAATCTAATTTATACATCCAATTTCATCTTTATATGATATAAAATGATATTATGAATACAAATATTGATATTTGACGATACAAATAACATTACTACAACAACTATATTTGTATTTAAATTTAATTTATTAATATCATCTATTATTATGTAATATTTAATAATTATGTAATATGTATTGTAACATATACTGAATATTATATATTTATGCATTTTAATATAAATATATTATAATATTTATTTACATACTAATTATATTATACTTATGTATGTAATTATGAAAAATATAAATGTTTTATATATGTAAGTATTATATATATTTATTAAAATAGTACATTATTTCATCATAGATATATTATAAATTTCTACATATACATAATATAATAATTATGTATAAAATCATATATATATATAGTTATATTTATGTATATATGTATACTACCATATATATAAAATCATGTTTTAAATGTTGAGTAGATGATTAATTATGTATATTAAACAATTAACTATAAAGTATAACATTGTACATTTAATATTTTGATAACGTTGGTAAAATATGTTTGAATCATTTATATACAATATATTATATATATTCAAAATGAAAATCTTTAGTTATTAAATGTTATCTTTTATAATAATAAAATTACTTAATAGTTCATTAATACTAATATAATTAGTTTTATATATAATTATTTATATCTACATTCTTAGTTACAATTAAAGGTTCGTGAATCGTCGGAAATAGTTAAAGGTCAAATGTTATCATGAAATAGTTCAAACATAATGAGACTCGGTTTAATAGACTTTGCTTATCGAGTCGAATCATATAAGATTATGTTTAAATTTGGTCGGAAATTCCCGGGTCATCACAGTACCTACCCGTTAAAGAAATTTCGTCCCGAAATTTGAGTGAGGTCGTCATAGCTAACAATAAATATGTTTTCCTGACGAATATGAGTTGATAACTTGAGTTTTATCATCATTGAGTAATATGGATAAAAATAATTCAATTATTCGAAGAGTGCGAATGAAGCTATTCACAAAAGGATGAAATGAGAAACAAAGATTTGTTTTTAACTTTTGACGTAGTCAGGTTTGAATTTAGAAAATAAGGCGCGTCTTAACTTTTGACATTGCCTTGGTTGAATTCTGGAATTTAAGGGATTTAAAGAAAATCTTGAAGATCTATAAAATCTGATTCTTCGGGATTTATGGAAATTAAGATCTCTTTAATTAAATACGGTGATCTGCCCCGATTACTACGTCTGATATTTCCAGTATAAATTAAGCTCTTCCTTTCCATTATTCTCACCATTCTTATACATTCTTTCTTAGTTCATACATCCAAAAGATTCTGAAAATGATTAATCCAGTTCTGATCCTTGTCCTCATCCTTACTATCGCAACAATCATTCTCCTTTTCCAACTTCCACCAGAGGAATCTGCTTTCTTCTACTTCGCCCTCGGGATTATAATGTTTTTAATTCTCCCGTGTCTTTATGTTGCGATAAACATTGATATACACGGTTTGTAATTTATGTGTTGTTATCGGACTTTATATTCTCCCTTATATTTCAAAGCTCTATGCTTTTGTTTTCTCTTCCAGACTTCAAGTCAAGCGAATAATGGTCCAGAATTTATAGATATAGAGTTTCGAATGATTATAATGTTCTAAGCATGAAGGAACGTGATAGCACGATTTGATTTTCAAATTTATCAACATCACGGAAGATAGAACCATCAAGAATACATTTTCTTGATTTGTTACGGAGTTAAGTAGGATGAAAGAGTTATGTAACATGACACATGATGACTTTATGATCTGTGAATCATCACGTTTCATTTAGAAACTCAGCATGACTTACTGTAATATAATCACGTTGATCAAGTGTCATTATATTATACTAACTCATGCATCAGTTCCCATCATTACTACAATAACATTCATATTTTAAGCTTGAAAATTTACAGAATATAGAAACTAACAGTTTCTATATGATGTAATACTGATAGCACGAAAAGATTAATGATTTCAGATAAGAATAGTTATAAAAATATCTCCAGAAATATGGAGGATATTTATAATGAAAGGTACGATAATATCTCAGAATATCTAAGATCAGAGGATGATAGAAACTATTGTCTGCAAGGGTTTAGAGTAAGGAGCAAGTTATTCACTATAGACTTTAGCAGACATTGAATTATTTGGATTCTTTGAAGTCAAACTTATTCTTTGTGATTTATCCACGGCTTTCTTCATAGTTTCGCATAATCTGCTTTTCGGTACTATATTTTCTATTGAATGTTTCCAATATATTGATACACAGGAAGCACGAAGAGGTATATAATTTCGGACGAGAATATTTATGAAAATATCCTCAGAAATATCAAAGATATTGATGATGATATTTTGGAATTTCTAAGTTCGACGGTTGATGGAGAAAGATTTTCCGCAAGATTTTAACATGACTTCGGAGCAAGATATTCTCTAAAGATTTCAACGGATCCAGAATTACCTGAATCCTTTGAATATAGGATTTGGTCCTTGTATTTGTCCTTGGTCTCCTTCATGGGTAACTCAATCTGTTTTTCAATACCCAATTTTCTATCGAGCGTTCCTAACACTCCTTTCTTTATCATCAAACTTTTGTCCGTTTAGACCATCTACCATTTTTCTATTTCCTCTGCATTTAATGCTATGATATCTGAATCATCGGTTATTAATCCGAGGTGGTTTCAGGAGAATTATGTTTTTAGATGATTAAACGCTGATGGTAATATGATGGAATATGAAAGGTTACCTGGTAACAATAAAAGAGCACGCGTATATATAAACGTTATAATAAGGTTGTTTCGTACGAAAAGTCGAAGTTGACTTGTTGGAGTTGTGACAAAATTGGCTAATTTTGAAAAGGGATCGCAAAGTTGTTTTTGTTAATAAATGCCAAAGGATCTGACGCGGCTACGTGTTGAACTTTTACTCAATTGCCGAGAGTTTCTCAGGTGCATAACTATATGCATAAATCTTTCCTTCCGTAGATGAAGTGCGGTTGATTCATCCTATCGATTGAGGTGTTTTCAAGAATCATGAAAGGTTTGAACGCAGAATGTAATCGTGAAGATACAAATGAGGTTTAAGATGAAATCAAGTGGCAAACTTGAAGAATTGTTTAGTTTCATATGTTATATTCAATATTTTAATTCATTTTAATTGTCCAATGTTATTAGTCCACAGTCGATAGTCCACAGTTGACAGTGCAATCATTCATATATAGTTTAATATATAATATTTGAATTAATTAATACGTATCGTGACCCGTGTACATGTCTCAGACTCGATCACAACTCAAAGTATATATATTATTATAGAATCAACCTCAACCCTGTATAGAGAACTCGATCATTACTGCATATAGAGTGTCTATGGTGATTCCAAATAATATATATAGATGTGTCGATATGATATGTCAAAACCTTGTATACGTGTCCCGATATTTAAAGTGCGTAAAATAAATAACAGAAATTAAATGACGATAAATAAAGTGCGTAAAGTAAATAACAGAAATTAAATGACAATAAATAAAATTGCGAGAATATAAATTGCGATAAAATAAATTGCGATAAATAAAATGTAATACGGAATTAACAGTTAGCTAGGAACAGTTAGCTAGGATTTTGTTAGCGTGGTTTCTTAATAAAATTTAATATTGTTAATTAGTCTGTTTCTAATCAATTTTTATTGTGTCCATTATTTCTTCATTATGCCACTTGTTGGATTCTGATAGGTCAAAATTCAAATATGAAATTGAATTTGAATGAAAATAGTTATTCTTTGGTGAACGGATAAGTATCCCGGTGATTGTAAATAGGATAGTGAATAACTGTTGAATCAGATTCGAAGAATATACAGTGTAACTTATTAATGTGAAATTTAAATATTCCTCGGGTATTACCTACCCGTTAAAATATTTTTATTATTAACAGTTTGTACAAAAGAATTTTTAATTACAATCTTTATGAAAACATATATACATATATATTTTCTTCAGATGTAATCATGAATTTAATGAGTTAACATGATATTAAACTCATTTAGTTTTCAGTTGGAACTAGAATAAATAATCTCCAAAACATTAGAGATTACATAATCACCATGTCGAACGAAGATAACTGATGTAGAATGTCATGTAGAATGATGATTATACTCGAGGTATAGATTGAGATGTTGAGGCATGTGATATTGAAATTTGGGTTGTTGGTGGTACCGTTGGTGCCGGTGATTTGGATGAAGCTGGTACGTTTTGCACCATATTTTCCAAGACTACAACTTATGTGCGAAGTTCGTTAACTTCTTCTATTACACCGGGATGATTGTCGGTTCGGACGAGCGGATGAATGAGGTTTAGAATCTGAGATAGTATATGATCGTGATGAGATACTTTGGAAATGAGAGAGAAAATGGTGTCTCGAACAGGTTCGCCGGTAAACGTTTTAGGTCCATTGTCAAGAGGTGAATTTGGTTAGTGGAAATGATCGCCTTCTTCGCGTTTCCATTGATTAAGTCGACTACGAACCCATCTCCAATTCATTCAGAATAGATGATGGCTAATTGATCGATTCATTCCGGTTACTCTGCTTTCGGAGCTCGAGTGGAAATCCATATCGAAATAGCTGTCGGAATAACTATCGAAATAGCTATCGAAATCAGATGGACTCGAACTGGTTGAGGGATTCATCTCGTACGATCAGATGAAGGATTTTCGATAAGAAATAGATTATAGGATGTAGATTAGTACCCTGCAATACATAATTTACATATGCATATATAATACTAAAATCCCATAAGCTACGGAGGAATCTACGGAAGCTGTCAGGCAAAGGTAACAATAACAGATACGCTAAGATATGAATTTAACTATACACTGTCTATGCAATAAAGGCAGTAAGACGTGTCTTAGACTTTAAGGATGATAAGCAAATAATTTTTCGACACTAAATGATAAGCAAAACTTTTGACATGCAAACACGGTCGAAGTCCAGACTCATTAATGCATTCTAACGACTATCAGTTAGACTCACTAATGCAAGACCTGGTTCGCTAAGACCACCGCTCTGATACCAACTGTAACGACCCGGAAATTTCCGACCAAATTTAAACCTTAATCTTTATATGATTCCGACACGATAAGCAAAATCTGTAATGTTGAGTCTAGAAAATTTGAAATCTATATTCAGATAATCAGTTACCCTTTGACCATGCCCGACGATTCACGAACAATTATGTGTATTAGATATATAATACATTATATGAACTATATATATATATATATATATATTATGATATGTATACTGCAATATATGTATAGAGTGTAGAAATATTTAATTATATATAAATTATAATATAATTAATAAATTAAGATACTGATATATTGAATATGATTTCAAGTTAAAAATATAGTTGTTATGATAAAATTGTTATTACTTCCAATATTACTACTAATAATAATATCAATAATAGTATTATTAATATTATTATTATTATTAAAATGAGTATCATATTTAATATCATTATTATTAATTTTATTAATATTATTATGTATAAACTTATTATTAGTAAGAATATTATTATTGATACAAGTATACATTTATTTACTCAGGTTATATTCAGATACCTATACAAATACGTAGGATATAGATATATATGAATCAGATTTAGATCCGGGTTACAATCAAACTGTTATCAATTTTTGTTCCTGTCTAGTAAATTGGTACGATCAATCTCAATTACCATAATACAACCAAATTCTATTACAATGGAATCTGCTTTCTGTCTTTTCATCTATTTCTTCCTCTTGAACTCTTCTTCTGCTCGAGATTCTATCTGTCGACAACCATTTTTCTACATAACAATGATTCTTTTATAGTTGAGGAACTCATTTGAACGCTCCATTCCATTGAACCATCATCTAGACTCTAAACACCATCCTCAATCTTCATTATCATTCTTTTTAACTCCCGGTTGTTTCACATTCATAACCATAATCTAACTCATATTCATATACATCTACATATACAAAGAATGAGATACAATATATATATATATATATATATATATATATATATATATATATATATATATATATATATATATATATATATATATATATATATATTGATCAGACACGTACCTTCAACGAGCTATTGCTATTCGTTTTTCAATTCGTTTTTTTTAGCTAAAAGTCATCACCTTTTATAACCATTACCACCCTTATGAACCCATCAACTACAACCCTTACCGTGAACAACGAGTCACCTTATTAACGCCACTTTCTTTCACCACTAGACTACCTCGTTTTCTGTCTATTTCTCTACGGCTATGACCACATAAACCGCCACCTTCAAACGATCTCTGTCATCCTCTTTCTTTCACTACAGTTCGTGGAAACCATCATCACAAGACTTCGTTTTCCTGTTCTTTTCTCTGCTCGAACACAATAGCTTCTGTTACTTCTAGCTTATAGCCAATCAACTCGCAAAACTGTTACTCGATCTCTTCCACTTCTTGATTCATTTAAACCGAGATAGAGAGGAAAGCAAGCGAGATATGTGCGGGTGGATTTTAAAAAGGAATAAAGGTGTTTACACATAACCCTTGTATCCCACTTACGTAACTTTACAGCTATCAAACCCTTGGCTCATCACAATATTCTAAAACTAAAATCCTACGTTGCAAATTGAGATTGGATGCCGAATTTTATACTGCCACATCTCCTTTTGGACCACAAGCAAAAAGCAAATATAACCCCACTTGGTTCTATAAAGAAATCGCATGATTTGAGAAATTATGGGAGAGTCTGTTTCATATACGATCCAACATAATTATTTGTTTGGCATTTTACCACTTTTATAAAAGAATCCAGGATAAAATCATGGGGAGGTGGGACACAATCCAATTATATGGTCGACATGCTATGAGATACAATCTCTATTATATATTCAGTTATATTTTTTTTTTCTCTCGATAATACTAGACCCCAGGAAAACCGAATTCCCTTTTGTATCTTGATTGGGCCGTGAATGATGGGATACAATAAGTGGGCTGCGTTTTTTTTTAGACTGCGACCAGTTTCTGTTGTTGGACCGTAACCTCTGTTGGGCCGTGCTTTCAGTTGGGCCGAGAGCCCGATTTGTTTGCCATATGGGATGCGATGATATCGATGTTGAATATGAATAAGAGTTAGGATTAGGAGGAGATGATGAAACAGTAAAACATGGGTTAAATGAAGTTAGTTACAAATTTAATCAAAAGGAAACAAATGGAGGAATGGTTAGTGGTGTTGTTGTTTGTCAAAGAGGTCTCAAGTTCGAGCCCGGGCATTGGCGTATATTTTTTTTAAACTTTGTTACTATAAGGTTCGTGAATCCGAGGCCAATCTTATATTTGATCAATGGTGTTATATGTATTTCTACTACGAAATACAGTATGGTGAGTATATAGATCCCTTTTAAACTTTAAATATTTTGGGTTGAGAATACATGCGCTAATTTTTATAAATGATTTACGTTATGGACACAAGTGACTAAAATTACGTTCTACATGGGTTCGAATCAAAAATCCCCTAGCTTGGTAACTTTAACTATTGGTTTATGAACTGGTAGGCGCGAATCCTAAAGATAGATCTATCGGGTTTTACACCCCCACCCAGATGTTGTTCTAGTAAACTAGAAGAACGGGTGTTTAGTACTTCGAGGTTAACGGAACGCACTTGATTCGGTGCACATATTATTATAACTCAGGGGTACACACTCTTGTTAAGGCTAGTTACCGGGTGCCCACTGCTTGGAATGCTTTTCATACACTTGCGAGTGTATTATGTTTATGAATATGAAATTTTGTGGTCCATAGTTATAACGCTGCTAGCATCAAAACCTATATCTCACCAACTTTATGTTGACTTTTTAAAGCATGTTTATTCTCAGGTGCAAATTAAGACTTCCGCTGTGCATTTGCTCATTTAAAGAACATTACTTGGAGTCGATCATCGCGATGGGATCAACTGTTGAAGACTTCGTCCGGGAGGATAAGGTCGAGGTCTTTACACCAACTGTGAAGACCCGTCCTAATCCATCCGGACGAAGTCCATATCGATTATAAACGATTCACAACAGTTGATTACATCGCGAGATACTTGACCTCTATATGATACATTTTACAAACATTGCATTCGTTTTTGAAAAGACAAACTTTCATTACATCGAAAGTTGACAGGCATGCATACCATTTCATAATATATCCAACTATAATTGACTTGATAATAATCTTGATGAACTCGACGACTCGAATGCAACGTCTTTTGAAATATGCCATGAATGACTCCAAGTAATATCTATAAAATGAGCAAATACACAGCGGAAGATTTCTTTCGTACCTGAGAATAAACATGCTTTAAAGTGTCAACCAAAAGGTTGGTGAGTTCATTAGTTTAACTTAAACAATCGTTTCCATCATTTTAATAGACCACAAGATTTCAGATTTCCATTTCTCATAAACATACGTCCCATGCATAGAGACAAAAATATCATTCATATGGATTGAACACCTGGTAACCGACATTAACAATATGCATATATAAGAATATCCCAATCATTCCGGGATCCTCCTTCGGACATGATATAAATTTCGAATTACTAAAACATCCGGTACTTTGGATGGGGCTTGTTGGGCCCGATAGATCTATCTTTAGGATTCGCGTCAATTAGGGTGTCTGTTCCCTAATTCTTAGATTACCAGACTTAATAAAAAGGGGCATATTCGACTTCGATAATCCAACCATAGAATGTAGTTTCACGTACTTGTGTCAATTTCGTAAAACAGTTATAAAAGTTGCGCATGTATTCTCAGCCCAAAAATATAAAGGGTAAAAAGGCAAATGAAACTCACGATACTGTATTTTGTAGTAAAAATACATATGACGTCATTGAAAAATGCAGGGTTGGCCTCGGATTCACGAACCTATATCAATTGTGTATATATTAATACGTATAATGTAAGTTACAAAATTTCATTTATTAATATGTATTATTTATATATTATAGTTTTGTAGAATTTATTCTAACCTTTATTTTAAAACGTATACTTATATTATATTTTAAGTTATATTTTATATATATATATCGATTTTATGTATATATATCTATAATGATTTACGTTTATATAAATAGTGACATTAATATATTTATATACATATATTTGTGGTTAGTATTGTATTTATGAAATTTTATTAGTTTGTTATGTGAATTATTAATACAATCCTAGTATATACCATAAGTATATATATAGTGTACAAAAGATTTATTTGTTAAAATAATAATTTAGATAATAATGATTTACTAATAATAATAATAATTTTATTAATAATGATAATACTAATAGCAAAAAAAATGAAAATGATAACTGTTAATGATACTAATAATAATAACTCTAAAATAATATTAATACTAATACCATACTTATGTTAATAATAAGGGTTCTAATATTTATAAAATGATAAATGATAATCATAATAATACTAGTAAATATTAATGATGATACTGATAAATATGATATTATTAATTGTAAATGTACTGATGATACTATTATTTTTAAACCGGTACAAATTCTAATATTGATGATAATAATATATTTTTATTTCCTTCATAATAATAATAATGATAATCATAATCCTAATGATGATAAAATACTAAAATGATAAGTTTATTACTAATAATAATATTATTAATACCTATCATAATAATAATAGTAATGTCTATAATACTTTCAAATATGATAACAAGTATGATACTAATAATAACAATAACAATAACAATCAAAACAATCACAATAATAATAATAATAATAATACTAATAATAATTAATATATAATAACAATAATAAAATTAGAAAAGAAAACTACCTCACATGAAAAGAGTTTCAAAAAAAAAAAGAAACTACCGTCCTCTGGACTCGATCTCGTGACCACATGCTCACACGCAAGCACTCTCGACCATCCCACCAATTCTGATTCTCTGTACTAATATCGAATTTAAATTTTATATATAAACTGTTTTTCTTCTATTCCTCTTCTTCTCCACAAGTCTCATGGATTCAACAAAACATCAATAACCAAAAAAAAAAAAAAAAAAAAATCAGGGTTCCTTTTAAAGCTTCAAAACATTACAAAAAAAAAAATAATTTGGGTTCTAAAATAATAAAAAAAAACACTAAAGGCCTACTGCAGCGTCGGTTCTTGGAACAAAACAAAAAAAATTGATTTCGTAATAGATAACATTATAGATAATGTTTATAACACGAAATAGTTTTCTAAACATGTATAAAAACTACTGGAATCGTCAATTTGATCAGAAACATATACACGAACGCGAATTTGTCTCAAGAACAATTGTTGACTTTTTTTAAACTAAACTTTGACTTCAAAATTCAAGATCGATATAAAGATTTGAGAGTTGAGATTTTGCAGATAGATTCAAAGAAAGATTTCTAACCTTTCTGCATTTTTAGATTTTGAAACTTTATTCGAAATTGAATTAAGAGAAAAAAAAAATTGGAGCGTGCAGAGAAGAAGAAAAAAAAAATATCGCTGTGCTCTTTAATCCCATTGGATTTCCTTTTTATTTGATTTGCAATTATACATAATCATTTTGTAATAATAGAGATCGGTTGATAAAAAATGGAGAAAATGTCAACACAGGTTCACGAGTTTGGAGCAGGAAAGAAACAAAAAAAATAATAATAATAGAGATAAAGGATACAGAGGTCAAACGTATAATATAGATCCCTACTGTTTTTTTTAATTAATAATAATAATATATAATAACAATACTATTAATATCTAATAATATTAATAAAATTAATAATAATGATAAATATAATATTAATGATAATAATAATTGTAAAAATGATAATAATAATAATAATAATAATAATAATAATAATAATAATAATAATAATAATAATAATACCATACTAATTATGATAATATTAATATTTTATCGATAATAATAATATTAGTAATAATAATCTAATTTATACATCCAATTTCATCTTTATATGATATAAAATGATATTATGAATACAAATATTGATATTTGACGATACAAATAACATTACTACAACAACTATATTTGTATTTAAATTTAATTTATTAATATCATCTATTATTATGTAATATTTAATAATTATGTAATATGTATTGTAACATATACTGAATATTATATATTTATGCATTTTAATATAAATATATTATAATATTTATTTACATACTAATTATATTATACTTATGTATGTAATTATGAAAAATATAAATGTTTTATATATGTAAGTATTATATATATTTATTAAAATAGTACATTATTTCATCATAGATATATTATAAATTTCTACATATACATAATATAATAATTATGTATAAAATCATATATATATATAGTTATATTTATGTATATATGTATACTACCATATATATAAAATCATGTTTTAAATGTTGAGTAGATGATTAATTATGTATATTAAACAATTAACTACAAAGTATAACATTGTACATTTAATATTTTGATAACGTTGGTAAAATATGTTTGAATCATTTATATACAATATATTATATATATTCAAAATGAAAATCTTTAGTTATTAAATGTTATCTTTTATAATAATAAAATTACTTAATAGTTCATTAATACTAATATAATTAGTTTTATATATAATTATTTATATCTACATTCTTAGTTACAATTAAAGGTTCGTGAATCGTCGGAAATAGTTAAAGGTCAAATGTTATCATGAAATAGTTCAAACATAATGAGACTCGGTTTAATAGACTTTGCTTATCGAGTCGAATCATATAAGATTATGTTTAAATTTGGTCGGAAATTCCCGGGTCATCACATTATATTCATAGCTTTTACCCATATAGGTTCTCTGTCCTTTCTACTAAAAGCGTCGGCTACCACATTCGGCTTCCCCGGGTGGTAACGAATCTCAAAATCGTAATCATTTAATAACTCAATCCATCTACGCTGCCTCATGTTCAGTTGTTTCTGATTAAATATGTGTTGAAGACTTTTGTGGTCGGTATATATAATACTTTTGACCCCATATAAATAGTGCCTCCAAGTCTTTAATGCAAAAACAACCGCGCCTAATTCCAAATCATGCGTCGTATAATTCTGCTCGTGAATCTTCAATTGTCTAGACGCATAAGCAATTACCTTCGTTCGTTGCATTAATACACAACCGACACCTTGCTTTGAGGCGTCACAATATATCACAAAATCATCATTCCCTTTAGGCAATGACAATATAGGTGCCGTAGTTAACTTTTTATTCAACAATTGAAATGCTTTCTCCTGCTCATCCTTCCATTCGAATTTCTTCCCTTTATGCGTTAATGCAGTCAAGGGTTTTGCTATTTTGGAAAAATCTTGGATGAATTTTCTGTAGTAACCAGCTAGTCCTAAAAATTGGCGTATATGTTTCGGAGTTTTCGGAGTTTTCCATTTTTCAACAGTTTCAATCTTCGCCGGATCCACCTGAATACCTTTTTTGTTCACTATGTGACCGAGGAATTGAACTTCTTCCAACCAAAATGCACACTTTGAAAATTTAGCGTACAGTTTTTCTTTCCTTAACAACTCTAGCACTTTTCTCAAATGTTCTTCGTGCTCTTGATCATTCTTTGAGTAAAAAAGTATGTAATCGATGAAAACAATGACAAACTTGTCAAGGTATGGTCCACACACTCGGTTCATGAGGTCCATGAACACAGCTGGTGCGTTAGTCAACCCAAACGACATAACCATAAACTCATAATGACCATAAAGCGTTCTGAAAGCAGTCTTCGGAATATCATCATCCTTAACCCGCATTTGATGATACCCAAAACGTAAATCAATCTTCGAATAAACTGACAAGCCTTGTAGTTGATCAAATAAGTCGTCGATTCTCGGTAGTGGATAACGGTTCTTGATGGTAAGTTTGTTCAACTCTCGGTAGTCAATACACAACCTGAATGTACCATCCTTCTTTTTGACAAACAAAATAGGAGCTCCCCATGGTGATGTACTTGGTCGTATGAAACCACGTTCTAAAAGTTCTTGTAGTTGGCTTTGGAGTTCCTTCATTTCACGGGTGCGAGTCTGTATGGAGCACAAGCTATTGGTGCAGCTCCTGGTACAAGATCTATTTGAAATTCCACAGATCGGTGTGGAGGTAGTCCGGTTAATTCTTTCGAAAATACATCGGGAAATTCTTTTACGACGGGAACATCATTGATGTTCTTCTCTTCGGTTTGTATTTTCTCGACGTGTACTAGAATGGCATAGCAACCTTTTCTTATTATCTTTTGCGCCTTCAAGTTACTAATAAGGTTTAGCTTCGCGTTGCTCTTTTCTCCGTACACCATTAAGGGTTTTCCTTCTTCTCGTACAATGCGAATTGCATTTTGTAACATACGATCTCTGCTCTCTCCTTTTTCAACCAGTCCATGCCAATTATCATATCAAACTCCCTAACTCTACTGGTATCAAATCAATCTTAAACGTTTCGCTAACCAGTTTAATTTCTCGATTCCAACATATTTTATCTGTCGAAATTAATTTACCGTTTGCTAATTCGAGTAAAAATTTATTATTCATATACGTCAATGGACCACTTAATTTAGCACAAAAATCTCTACTCATATAGCTTCTATCCGCACCCGAATCAAATAAAACATAAGCAGGTTTTTCATCGATAAGAAACGTACCCGTAACAAGCTCCGGGTCTTCCTGCGCTTCTTCCGCATTAACGTTAAAAACTCTCCCACGGCTTTTCCCATTATTATTTCCCTGGTTTGGGCACGTAGTTTTGTAGTGGCCCTTCTTTCCGTATCCGAAACAAATAATGTGGGCAGTATTTGTTCTTTTAGTCACTGGTCCGAATGCTTCACACTTCATTGCAACATGACCCTTCCTATTACATTTGGTACATACTACTTCACAAAATTTACCCGGATGATATCCTTCACACCTATAGCATGGAATTTTCTGATTATTGTTATTGAGATTGCTATTGGGATTGATGTGGTTGTTATTGTTGTTGGGACGTTTGGTGAAGTTATTGTTGTTGGAACGCTTGTTGTAGTTGTTGTTGGGATTGCGATTGTTGTTGTTGCGATTGATGATGCGGTTGTTGGGATAGTTGTTGCGATTATGGTTGTGATTGTTGTTGTTATTGTATTGATAACTCTTGTCACTGTTTTCCTCCCACTTTCTCTTGACTTGTTTCGTGTTGGCCCCTTCGGCCGCCTGTTCTTTAATCCTTCCCTCAATCTGATTTATGAGTTTTTGAGCCATTCGACTTGCCTTTTGTATGGAGGCGGGCTCATGTGAACTCACATCTTCTTGAATTCTTTCTAGTAACCCTTTTACAAATGCGTCAATCTTCTCCTCTTCATCTTCGAACGCTCTTGGACACAATAGGCTCAACTCTGTGAATCGTCGTTCGTACGTGGTGATATCGAAACCTTGCGTTCGTAATCCTCTAAGCTCTACCTTAATCTTATTGACCTCATTTCTGGGACGATATTGCTCGTTCATCAAGTGCTTGAATGCTGACCACGGTAGTGCGTAAGCAGCTTCTTGTCCCACCTGCTCGAGATAGGTGTTCCACCATGTTAACGCAGTACCTGTGAAGGTATGCGTAGCGTACTTTACTTTGTCTTTTTCAGTACATTTGCTTATGACAAAACACCGATTCAACCTTTTCGGTCCACCGTTTTAATCCGATTGGACCCCCGATTCCATCGAATTCCAAAGGTTTACAGGCAGTGAATTCTTTGTAGGAGCATCCTACCCGATTTCTTGTGGAATTAGTTCCACTGATAGAACCAAAGTTATTGTTGTTATTTTGCATTGCGGCCTGCACCGCGGCTAAGTTCAAATGCTGAAATGTCCCGTTCTTATTGATTAAAAACGTTCCATATTAATTGATTTCGTTGCGAGGTTTTGACCTCTATATGAGACGTTTTTCAAAGACTGCATTCATTTTAAAACAAACCATAACCTTTATTTCATAAATAAAGGTTTAAAAAGCTTTACGTAGATTATCAAATAATGATAATCTAAAATATCCTGTTTACACACGACCATTACATAATGGTTTACAATACACATATGTTACATCGAAATCAGTTTCTTGAATGCAGTTTTTACACAATATCATACAAACATGGACTCCAAATCTTGTCCTTATTTTAGTATACAACAGCGGAAGCTCTTAGTATTCACCTGAGAATAAACATGCTTTAAACGTCAACAAAAATGTTGGTGAGTTATAGGTTTAACCTATATATATCAAATCGTAACAATAGACCACAAGATTTCATATTTCAATACACATCCCATACATAGAGATAAAAATCATTCATATGGTGAACACCTGGTAACCGACATTAACAAGATGCATATATAATAATATCCCCATCATTCCGGGACACCCTTCGGATATGATATAAATTTCGAAGTACTAAAGCATCCGGTACTTTGGATGAGGTTTGTTAGGCCCAATAGATCTATCTTTAGGATTCGCGTCAATTAGGGTGTCTGTTCCCTAATTTTTAGATTACCAGACTTAATAAAAAGGGGCATATTTGATTTCGATAATTCAACCATAGAATGTAGTTTCACGTCGTTGTGTCTATTTTGTAAATCATTTATAAAACCTGCATGTATTCTCATCCCAAAAATATTAGATTTTAAAAGTGGGACTAAACTCACTTTCACAGATTTTTACTTCGTCGGGAAGTAAGACTTGGCCACTGGTTGATTCACGAACCTATAACACTATATACATATATATCAAAGTATGTTCAAAATATATTTACAACACTTTTAATATATTTTGATGTTTTAAGTTTATTAAGTCAGCTGTCCTCGTTAGTAACCTACAACTAGTTGTCCACAGTTAGATGTACAGAAATAAATCGATAAATATTATCTTGAATCAATCCACGACCCAGTGTATACGTATCTCATTATTGATCACAAATCAAACTATAAATATTTTGGAATCAACCTCAACCCTGTATAGCTAACTCCAACATTCACATATAGAGTGTCTATGGTTGTTCCGAAATATATATAGATGTGTGGACATGATAGGTCGAAATATTGTATACGTGTCTATGGTATCTCAAGATTACATAATATACAATACAAGTTGATTAAGTTATGGTTGGAATAGATTTGTTACCAATTTTCACGTAGCTAAAATGAGAAAAATTATCCAATCTTGTTTTACCCATAACTTCTTCATTTTAAATCCGTTTTGAGTGAATAAAATTGCTATGGTTTCATATTGAACTCTATTTTATGAATCTAAACAGAAAAAGTATAGGTTTATAGTCGGAAAAATAAGTTACAAGTCGTTTTTATAAAGGTAGTCATTTCAGTCGAAAGAACGACGTCTAGATGACCATTTTAGAAAACATACTTCCACTTTGAGTTTAACCATAATTTTTGGATATAGTTTCATGTTCATAATAAAAATCATTTTCCCAGAATAATAACTTTTAAATCAAAGTTTATCATAGTTTTTAATTAACTAACCCAAAACAGCCCGCGGTGTTACTACGACGGCGTAAATCCGGTTTTACGGTGTTTTTCGTGTTTTCAGGTTTTAAATCATTAAGTTAGCATATCATATAGATATAGAACATGTGTTTAGTTGATTTTAAAAGTCAAGTTAGAAGGATTAACCTTTGTTTGCGAACAAGTTTAGAATTAACTAAACTATGTTCTAGTGATTACAAGTTTAAATCTTCGAATAAGATAGCTTTATATGTATGAATCGAATGATGTTATGAACATCATTACTACCTTAAGTTCCTTGGATAAACCTACTGGAAAAGAGAAAAATGGATCTAGCTTCAACGGATCCTTGGATGGATCGAAGTTCTTGAAGCAGAATCATGACACGAAAACAAGTTCAAGTAAGATCATCACTTGAAATAAGATTGTTATAGTTATAGAAATTGAACCAAAGTTTGAATATGATTATTACCTTGTATTAGAATGATACCTACTGTAAGAAACAAAGATTTCTTGAGGTTGGATGATCACCTTACAAGATTGGAAGTGAGCTAGCAAACTTGAAAGTATTCTTGATTTTATGTAACTAGAACTTGTAGAATATATGAAGAACACTTAGAACTTGAAGATAGAACTTGAGAGAGATCAATTAGATGAAGAAAATTGAAGAATGAAAGTATTTGTAGGTGTTTTTAGTCGTTGGTGTATGGATTAGATATAAAGGATATGTAATTTTGTTTTCATGTAAATAAGTCATGAATGATTACTCATATTTTTGTAATTTTATGAGATATTTCATGCTAGTTGCCAAATGATGGTTCCCACATGTGTTAGGTGACTCACATGAGCTGCTAAGAGCTGATCATTGGAGTGTATATACCAATAGTACATACATCTAAAAGCTGTGTATTGTACGAGTACGAATACGGGTGCATACGAGTAGAATTGTTGATGAAACTGAACGAGGATGTAATTGTAAGCATTTTTGTTAAGTAGAAGTATTTTGATAAGTGTCTTGAAGTCTTTCAAAAGTGTATGAATACATATTAAAACACTACATGTATATACATTTTAACTGAGTCGTTAAGTCATCGTTAGTCGTTACATGTAAATGTTGTTTTGAAACCTTTAGGTTAACCATCTTGTTAAATGTTGTTAACCCATTGTTTATTATAACAAATGAGATGTTAAATTGTTATATTATCATCATATTATGATATATAATATATCTTAGTATGATATATATACAGTTAAATGTCGTTACAACGATAATCGTTACATATATGTCTCGTTTCGAAATCATTAAGTTAGTAGTCTTATTTTTACATGTGTATTTCATTGTTAATACACTTAATAATATATTTATTTATCATTTAACATAATTAACCAAGTGTATCAATATCTTAATATGATTCATATGTACCTAGTAAGACGTTGTTATAACGATAATCGTTATATATATCGTTTTCGAGTTTCTTAATTTAATAGTCTCATTTTTATGTATATAACTCATTGTTAAAATACCTAATGAGATACATACTTATAATAAAATCATGTTAACTATATATATAACCATATATATGTCATCGTATAGTTTTTACAAGTTTTAACGTTCGTGAATCACCGGTCAACTTGGGTGGTCAATTGTCTATATGAAACCTATTTCAATTAATCAAGTCTTAACAAGTTTGATTGCTTAACATGTTGGAAACACTTAATCATGTAAATAAAAATTTCATTTAATATATATATATATAAACATGGAAAAGTTCGGGTCACTACAGTACCTACCCGTTAAATAAATTTCGTCCCGAAATTTTAAGCAGTTGGAGGTGTTGACGTATTTTCTGGAAATAAATTCGGGTATTTCTTCTTCGTCTGATCTTCATGCTCCCAGGTAAACTCGGGTCCTCTACGAGCATTCCATCGAACCTTAACAATCGGTATCTTGTTTTGTTTAAGTCTCTTAACCTCACGATCCATTATTTCGACGGGTTCTTCAATGAATTGAAGTTTTTCGTTGATTTGGATTTCGTCCAATGGAATAGTGAGATCTTCTTTAGCAAAACATTTCTTCAAATTCGAGACGTGGAAAGTGTTATGTACAGCCACGAGTTGTTGAGGTAACTCAAGTCGGTAAGCTACTGGTCCGACACGATAAATTATCTTGAATGGTCCAATATACCTTGGATTTAATTTCCCTCGTTTACCAAATCGAACAACGCCTTTCCAAGGTGCAACTTTAAGCATGACCATCTCTCCAATTTCAAATTCTATATCTTTTCTTTTTATGTCAGCGTAGCTCTTTTGTCGACTTTGGGCGATTTTCAACCGTTGTTGAATTTGGATGATCTTCTCGGTAGTTTCTTGTATTATCTCCGGACCTGTAATCTGTCTATCCCCCACTTCACTCCAACAAATCGGAGACCTGCACTTTCTACCATAAAGTGCTTCAAATGGTGCCATCTCAATGCTTGAATGGTAGCTGTTGTTGTAGGAAAATTCTGCTAACGGTAGATGTCGATCCCAACTGTTTCCGAAATCAATAACACATGATCGTAGCATGTCTTCAAGCGTTTGTATCGTCCTTTCGCTCTGCCCATCAGTTTGTGGATGATAGGCAGTACTCATGTCTAGACGAGTTCCTAATGCTTGCTGTAATGTCTTCCAGAATCTTGAAATAAATCTGCCATCCCTATCAGAGATAATAGAGATTGGTATTCCATGTCTGGAGACGACTTCCTTCAAATACAGTCGTGCTAACTTCTCCATCTTGTCATCTTCTCTTATTGGCAGGAAGTGTGCTGACTTGGTGAGACGATCAACTATTACCCAAATAGTATCATAACCACTTGCAGTCATTGGCAATTTAGTAATGAAATCCATGGTAATGTTTTCCCATTTCCATTCCAGGATTTCAGGTTGTTGTAGTAGACCTGATGGTTTCTGGTGTTCAGCTTTGACCTTAGAACACGTCAAACATTCTCCTACATATTTAGCAATATCGGCTTTCATACCTGGCCACCAAAAATGTTTCTTAAGATCCTTGTACATCTTCCCCGTTCCAGGATATATTGAGTATCTGGTTTTATTAGCTTCTCTAAGTACCATTTCTCTCATATCTCCAAATTTTGGTACCCAAATTCTTTCAGCCCTATACCGGGTTCCGTCTTCCCGAATATTAAGATGCTTCTCCGATCCTTTGGGTATTTCATCCTTTAAATTTCCCTCTTTTAAAACTCCTTGTTGCGCCTCCTTTATTTGAGTAGTAAGGTTAGTGTGAATCATTATGTTCATAGATTTTACTCGAATGGGTTCTCTGTCCTTCCTGCTCAAGGCGTCGGCTACCACATTTGCCTTCCCCGGGTGGTAACTAATTTCAAAGTCGTAATCATTCAACAATTTAATCCACCTACGCTGCCTCATATTCAGTTGTTTTTGATTAAAAATGTGTTGAAGACTTTTGTGGTCGGTATATATAATACTTTTGACCCCATATAAGTAGTTCCTCCAAGTCTTTAATGCAAAAACTACCGCGCCTAATTCCAAATCATGCGTCGTATAATTTTGTTCAAGAATCTTCAATTGTCTAGACGCATAAGCACTTACTTTTGTTCGTTGCATTAATACACAACCGAGACCTTGCTTTGAGGCGTCACAATATATCACAAAATTATCATTCCCTTCAGGTAATGACAATATAGGTGCCGTAGTTAACTTTTTCTTCAATAACTGAAACGCTTTCTCTTGTTCATCCTTCCATTCAAATTTCTTCCCTTTATGCGTTAATGCAGTCAAGGGTTTTACTATTCTAGAAACGTCTTGGATGAACCTTCTGTAGTAACCAGCTAGTCCAAAAAACTGGCGTATGTGTTTCGTAGTTTTCGGGGTTTCCCACTTTTCAACAGTTTCTATCTTTGCCGGATCCACCTTAATACCTTCTTTGTTCACTATGTGACCGAGGAATTGAACTTCTTCCAACCCAAATGCACACTTTGAAAACTTAGCGTACAATTCTTCCTTCCTCAATACTTCTAACACCTTTCTCAAATGTTCACCGTGTTCTTGGTCATTCTTTGAGTAAATAAGTATGTCATCAATGAAAACAATGACAAACTTGTCAAGGTATGGTCCACACACTCGGTTCATAAGGTCTATGAACACAGCTGGTGCATTAGTTAAACCAAACGGCATGACCATAAACTCGTAATGACTGTAACGTGTTCTGAAAGCAGTCTTTGGAATATCATCTTCTTTCACCCGCATTTGATGATACCCGGAACGTAAGTCAATATTTGAATAAACAGACGAGCCTTGTAGTTAATCAAATAAGTCGTCGATTCTGGGTAGTGGGTAGCGGTTCTTGATGTTAAGTTTGTTCAACTCTCGGTAGTCGATACACAACCCGAATGTACCATCTTTCTTCTTGACAAACAAAACAGGAGCTCCCCATGGAGATGTGCTTGGTCGAATGAAACCACGCTCTAAAAGTTCTTGTAATTGGCTTTGCAGTTCTTTCATCTCACTGGGTGCGAGTCTGTAAGGAGCACGAGCTATTGGTGCAGCTCCTGGTACAAGATCTATTTGAAATTCAACAGATCGATGTGGAGGTAGTCCCGGTAATTCTTTCGGAAATACATCGGGAAATTCTTTTGCGACAAAAACATCATTGATGCTCTTTTCTTCAGTTTGTACTTTCTCGACATGTGCTAGAACAGCATAGCAACCTTTTCTTATTAGTTTTTGTGCCTTCAAATTACTAATAAGGTGTAGCTTCGTGTTGCCCTTTTCTCCGTACACCATTAAGGGTTTTCCTTTTTCTCGTATAATGCGAATTGCATTTTTGTAACAAACGATCTCTGATTTCACTTCTTTCAACCAGTCCATACCGATTATCACATCAAAACTCCCTAACTCTACTGGTATCAAATCAATCTTAAATGTTTCGCTAACCAGTTTAATTTCTCGATTCCGACATATATTATCTGCTGAAATTAATTTACCATTTGCTAATTCGAGTAAAAATTTACTATCCAAAGGCATCAATGGACAACTTAATTTAGCACAAAAATTTCTACTCATATAGCTTCTATCCGCACCGGAATCAAATAAAACGTAAGCAAATTTATTGTCAATAAGAAACGTATCCGTAACAAGCTCCGGGTCTTCCTGTGCCTCTGCCGCATTAATATTGAAAACTCTTCCACGGCCTTGTCCATTCGTGTTCTCCTGCTTCGGGCAATTTCTAATAATGTGGCCCAGTTTTCCACATTTATAACAAACTACATTGGCATAACTTGCTCTGACACTACTTGCTCCGCCACTACTCGTTCCGACACCATTTGTTCCTTTCGTTCTATTAACCCCTGATCCGTAGACCTCACACTTCGCCGCGCTATGACCATTTCTTTTACACTTGTTGCAAAATTTGGTGCAGAACCCCGAGTGATACTTTTCACACCTTTGGCATAGCTGCTTCTGATTGTTGTTGTTGTTGCGGTTATTATTGTTGTTGGGATGATTGTTGTAGTTGCTGTTGTTGTTGTTGTTGTTGGGCCGTTTGTTGTAGTTGCGATTGATGTTGCGATTGTTGGGATAATTGTTGCTATTATTGTTGTAATTGCTGTTGTTGTTGTATTGGTGATTCTTATCACAGTTTTCCTCCCACTTTCTTTTGACTTGCTTCACATTGGCCTCTTCAGCAGTCTGTTCTTTAATTCTTTCTTCAATCTGGTTCACTAGTTTGTGAGCCATTCTACATGCCTGTTGTATGGAGGCGGGCTCGTGTGAACTTATATCTTCTTGGATTCTTTCCGGTAATCCTTTCACAAACGCGTCGATCTTCTCTTCCTCATCTTCGAACGCTCTCGGACACAATAGGCACAATTCTGTGAATCGTCTTTCGTACGTGGTAATATCAAATCCTTGGGTTCGTAACCCTCTAAGTTCTGTCTTGAGCTTATTGACCTCGGTTCTGGGACGGTACTTCTCGTTCATCAAGTGCTTGAATGCTAACCACGGTAGTGCGTACGCATCGTCTTGTCCCACTTGCTCTAGATAGGTATTCCACCATGTTAACGCAGAACCTGTGAAGGTATGCGTAGCGTACTTCACTTTGTCCTCTTTAGTACACTTACTTATGGCAAACACCGATTCGACCTTCTCGGTCCACCGTTTCAACCGATCGGTCCTTCGGTTCCATCAAATTCCAAAGGTTTGCAGGCAATGAATTCTTTGTAGGTGCATCCTACACGATTTTCTGTACTGCTAGATCCAAGGTTATTATTGGTATGTGGCGCAGCCTGTACTGCGGCTATGTTTGAAGCTAGAAAAGTACGGAATTCCTCTTCATTCATATTCACGGTGTGTCGAGTAGTCGGTGCCATTTCCTTCAAAATAGTCAAATGGAACAAGTTAATCATACAGAATATTAAGAGTAGTTAATAGTATTTCGTAGCATAATATGAACTCATTTATAAAAGCTTTTTCTTCATATTAGCGTTTTATAAGTTTAAATTCGGGTAGTACCTACCCGTTAAGTTCATACTTAGTAGCTAATATACAATTCAACTACTACAATTCTATATGAAAAACTGATTATAATAATATTTCGCGTTCAAACTTTTATACAATATTTTACAAACTTACAATACCACTTATTTTACATAAAGCATGAAATATAGCACACAATAACTTTGATACAAGATAGTTGTGAAGATAATTCTAGCTAGTACACAAGTCGTTCAGCAAAGGCAATAAAGACACGTAATTCATACGTCCAGAAACAAGTCATGCATTCTAGTTTTACTAGGACTACTTCCCATCCTTGGTCTTCTGGAACATAACCGTTATGGCCGTTGATAAGACGGCGTGTTGTAACGTCGTCAAAGGGATGAGGGTTACGTAATGTCCAACAGTCCCGTAACAATCTAAAAACCTCATTTCTTACCCCAATTACCGACTCCGTCACTTGGGGAACGTTTTGTTTAATAGTTGTAGCCCGATGTTCTTGTTCTCACTTTGGTGAGAAGCGAACATTACTAATCCGTAAGCATAACATGCTTCTTTATGTTGCATGTTAGCCGCTTTTTCTAAATCATGAAGTCCTATATTCGGATATATGCGTCAAAGTAAACACATCGTAACTTATGGGTTTCCCAATGTGATATCCCCCATCTTTCAAACGAAAGTCTCTTATAAACCAAGACATTCTTGGAACATTCTTCAAATGTCTTACAAACTGATTTCACCGTAAATAGTTGTGCCGAAGAATTCTGACCGACTCTAGACAAGATTTCATCAATCATGTCTCCGGGTAGGTCTCTTAAAATATTGGGTTGTCTATCCATTTTGTGTTTTTATACTGTAAAATAGACAAGAGTTAGATTCATAAAAAAAATACTTATTAATACAAGCAATTTTTACATATATCATAAAGCATAAGCACACTATATTACATATATTACACCACACGAATACAACTATCTTATTCCGACTCGCTCATTTCTTCTTCGGTTTTGGTTCATTTTGCCAAGTTTCTAGGGATATATGATGTTCCCCTAATACGAGCCGTCGTTTTCCACATTGGTTTAGAAAAACCTAGTGGTTTAGAGGTTCTCGGGTCATTGTTACAACTTAAGGACTTCGGGGGTTGACGATACATATAAAGTTCATTGGGGTTGGAATTAGATTTCTCTATTTTTATGCCCTTTCCCTTATTATTTTCTTTTACCTTTTTAAATTCAGTTGGGGTAATTTCTATAACATCATCGGAATTCTCGTCGGAATCCGATTCATCGGAGAATTGGTAATCCTCCCAATATTTTGCTTCCTTGGCGGAAACACCATTGACCATAATTAACCTTGGTTGGTTGAGAATTTTCGTTAACTTAACCGTTTTATTATTTCCCCCACCGGTTCTATTTCTTCATCCGGTTCTGATTCTTCATCCGGTTCCGATTCTTCTTCCGGTTCCGACTCTTCTTCCGGTTCCTCTTCGGGAACTTGTGAATCAGTCCATGAATCATTCCAATTTAGATTTGACTCTTCATTATTATTAGGTGAGTCAATGGGACTTGTTCTAGAGGTAGACATCTATCACATAATATCAAACGCGTTAAGAGATTAATATATCACATAATATTCACATGTTAAAAATATATAGTTTCCAACAAAATTTGTTAAGCAATCATTTTTCAAGTAAACACGGTCGAAGTCCAGACTCACTAATGCATCCTAAACAAACTCGACAAGACACACTAATGAAAAATTCTGGTTCTCTAAGACCAACGCTCGGATACCAACTGAAATGTCCCGTTCTTATTGATTAAAAACGTTCCATATTAATTGATTTCGTTGCGAGGTTTTGACCTCTATATGAGACGTTTTTCAAAGACTGCATTCATTTTAAAACAAACCATAACCTTTATTTCATAAATAAAGGTTTAAAAAGCTTTACGTAGATTATCAAATAATGATAATCTAAAATATCCTTTTTACACACGACCATTACATAATGGTTTACAATACACATATGTTACATCGAAATCAGTTTCTTGAATGCAGTTTTTACACAATATCATACAAACATGGACTCCAAATCTTGTCCTTATTTTAGTATGCAACAGCGGAAGCTCTTAGTATTCACCTGAGAATAAACATGCTTTAAACGTCAACAAAAATGTTGGTGAGTTATAGGTTTAACCTATATATATCAAATCGTAACAATAGACCACAAGATTTCATATTTCAATACACATCCCATACATAGAGATAAAAATCATTCATATGGTGAACACCTGGTAACTGACATTAACAAGATGCATATATAAGAATATCCCCATCATTCCGGGACACCCTTCGGATATGATATAAATTTCGAAGTACTAATGCATCCGGTACTTTGGATGGGGTTTGTTAGGCCCAATAGATCTATCTTTAGGATTCGCGTCAATTAGGGTGTCTGTTCCCTAATTCTTAGATTACCAGACTTAATAAAAAGGGGCATATTCGATTTCGATAATTCAACCATAGAATGTAGTTTCACGTACTTGTGTCTATTTTGTAAATCATTTATAAAACCTGCATGTATTCTCATCCCAAAAATATTAGATTTTAAAAGTGGGACTATAACTCACTTTCACAGATTTTTACTTCGTCGGGAAGTAAGACTTGGCCACTGGTTGATTCACGAACCTATAACTATATATACATATATATCAAAGTATGTTCAAAATATATTTACAACACTTTTAATATATTTTGATGTTTTAAGTTTATTAAGTCAGTTGTCCTCGTTAGTAACCTACAACTAGTTGTCCACAGTTAGATGTACAGAAATAAATCGATAAATATTATCTTGAATCAATCCATGACCCAGTGTATACGTATCTCAGTATTGATCACAACTCAAACTATATATATTTTGGAATCAACCTCAACCCTGTATAGCTAACTCCAACATTCACATATAGAGTGTCTATGGTTGTTCCGAAATATATATAGATGTGTCGACATGATAGGTTGAAACATTGTATACGTGTCTACGGTATCTCAAGATTACATAATATACAATACAAGTTGATTAAGTTATGGTTGGAATAGATTTGTTACCAATTTTCACGTAGCTAAAATGAGAAAAATTATCCAATCTTGTTTTACCCATAACTTCTTCATTTTAAATCCCTTTTGAGTGAATCAAATTGCTATGGTTTCATATTGAACTCTATTTTATGAATCTAAACAGAAAAAGTATAGGTTTATAGTCGGAAAAATAAGTTACAAGTCGTTTTTGTAAAGGTAGTCATTTCAGTCGAAAGAACGACGTCTAGATGACCATTTTAGAAAACATACTTCCACTTTGAGTTTAACCATAATTTTTGGATATAGTTTCATGTTCATAATAAAAATCATTTTCCCAGAATAACAACTTTTAAATCAAAGTTTAGCATAGTTTTTAATTAACTAACCCAAAACAGCCCGCGGTGTTACTACGACGTCGTAAATCCGGTTTTACGGTGTTTTTCGTGTTTCCAGGTTTTAAATCATTAAGTTAGCATATCATATAGATATAGAACACGTGTTTAGTTGATTTTAAAAGTCAAGTTAGAAGGATTAACTTTTATTTGCGAACAAGTTTAGAATTAACTAAACTATGTTCTAGTGATTACAAGTTTAAACCTTCGAATAAGATAGCTTTATATGTATGAATCGAATGATGTTATGAACATCATTACTACCTTAAGTTCCTTGGATAAACCTACTGGAAAATAGAAAAATGGATCTAGCTTCAATGGATCCTTGGATGGCTCGAAGTTCTTGAAGCAGAATCATGACACGAAAACAAGTTCAAGTAAGATCATCACTTGAAATAAGATTGTTATAGTTATAGAAATTGAACCAAATTTTGAATATGATTATTACCTTGTATTAGAATGATAACCTACTGTAAGAAACAAAGATTTCTTGAGGTTGGATGATCACCTTACAAGATTGAAAGTGAGCTAGCAAACTTGAAAGTATTCTTGATTTTATGTAACTAGAACTTGTAGAATATATGAAGAACACTTAGAACTTGAAAATATAACTTGAGAGAGATCAATTAGATGAAGAAAATTGAAGAATGAAAGTGTTTGTAGGTGTTTTTGGTCGTTGGTGTATGGATTAGATATAAAGGATATGTAATTTTGTTTTCATGTAAATAAGTCATGAATGATTACTCATATTTTTATAATTTTATGAGATATTTCATGCTAGTTGCCAAATGATGGTTCCCACATGTGTTAGGTGACTCACATGAGCTGCTAAGAGCTGATCATTGGAGTGTATATACCAATAGTACATACATTTAAAAGCTGTGTATTGTACGAGTACGAATACGGGTGCATACGAGTAGAATTGTTGATGAAAATGAACGAGGATGTAATTGTAAGCATTTTTGTTAAGTAGAAGTATTTTGATAAGTGTCTTGAAGTCTTTCAAAAGTTTATGAATACATATTAAAACACTACATGTATATACATTTTAACTGAGTCGTTAAGTCATCGTTAGTCGTTACATGTAAATGTTGTTTTGAAACCTTTAGGTTAACGATCTTGTTAAATGTTGTTAACCCATTGTTTATTATAACAAATGAGATGTTAAATTGTTATATTATCATCATATTATGATATATAATATATCTTAGTATGATATATATACAGATAAATGTCATTACAACGATAATCGTTACATATATGTCTCATTTCGAAATCATTAAGTTAGTAGTCTTATTTTTACATATGTATTTCATTGTTAATACACTTAATAATATATTTACTTATCATTTAACATAATTAACCAAGTGTATCAATATCTTAATATGATTCATATGTACCTAGTAATACGTTGTTATAACGATAATCGTTATATATATCGTTTTCGAGTTTCTTAATTTAATAGTCTCATTTTTATGTATATAACTCATTGTTAAAATACCTAATGAGATACATACTTATAATAAAATCATGTTAACTATATATATAACCATATATATGTCATCATATAGTTTTTACAAGTTTTAACGTTCGTGAATCACCGGTCAACTTGGGTGGTCAATTGTCTATATGAAACCTATTTCAATTAATCAAGTCTTAACAAGTTTGATTGCTTAACATGTTGGAAACACTTAATCATGTAAATAACAATTTCATTTAATATATATATAAATATGGAAAAGTTCGGGTCACTACAGTAGCAAGGAAAACACGGAAGGCTTCCTCACTCATGTTCAAGTTCTGACGAGTCGTCGATGCCATTTCCTTCAAAAATAGCCAAAAGAATTGAGTTAATCATATAGAATTTAAGAGTAGTCAATAGTATTTCGTAGCATAATATGAACTCTTTTATAAAAGCTTTTTCTTCATATTAGCGTTTTATAAGTTTTAATTCGGGTAATACCTACCCGTTAAGTTCATACTTAGTAGCTACTATACAATTCAACTACTACGATTCTATATGAAAAACTAAATACAATAATATTTCGCGTTCAAACATTTATACAATATTTTTACAAATTTACAATACCGCTATTTTACATATAGCATGAATTATAGCACACAATAACTTTGATACAAAACAGTTGTGACAACAATTCTAGTTAATACGCAAGTCGTTCAGCAAAGGCAATTAAAACACGTAATTCATAAGTCCAGAAACAAGTCATGCATTCTGGTTTTACTAAGACTACTTCCCATCCTTGGTCTTGTGGAACATAACCGTTGTGGCCGTTGACAAGACAGCATGTTGTAACGTCGTCAAAGGGATGAGGGTTTCGTAATGCCCAACAGCCCTGTAACAATCTAAAAACCTTGTTTGTTACCCCAACTACTGAATCCGTCACTTGTGGGAAGGTTTTATTTAAAAGTTGTAATCCGATGTTCTTTTTCTCACTTTGGTGAGAAGTGAACATCACTAACCCGTAAGCATAACGGGCTTCTTTATGTTACATGTTAGAAGCTCTTTCTAACTCACGAAGTCCTACGTTGGGATATGTTGAGTCAAAATAGGTTCTTAACCTGTAGCGTAAAATTGCATTTAGGCTTCCCGCATTTAACGCTTTAAAGAAAACACGGCGTAACTTACGGTGTCCCCAATGTGATATACCCCATCTTTCAAATGAAATTATTTTATAAACTAAGGCATGCCTGGAACGTTCTTCAAATTTTCTACAAACTAATTTTGCCTTAAATAATTGTGCCGACGAATTTTAACCGACTTTAGACAAGATTTCATCAATCATGTCTCCGGTTAGGTCTTCTAAAATTTTTGGTTGTCTATCCTTAACGTCTATTGTGTTTTTATACTGTAAAACAGACGAGAATTAGATACGTAAAAGATAATAATACAAGAAATTTTCACATACAACAAGAAAAGTACAAGCACACTTATTTTACATATTTTACACCTCATGATTACAACTCTTTATTCCGACTCACTAGTTTCTTCCTCTTCGGACCTGTTTTATTTTGCTAATTTTCTAGGGATATATGACGTTCCTCTAATACGAGCCATTGTTTTCACAAATGGTTTAGAAAAACCTGGTGGCTTAGAGGTTCTCGGGTTATTGTTACAACTTAAGAAATACGGGTGTTGACGATACATATAAAGTTCATCGGGGTTGGAATCAGGTTTCTCTATTTTGATGCCCTTTCCCTTATTATTTTCTTTTGATTTTTCAAATTGGGTCGAGGTAATTTCTATAACATCATCGGAATCCTCATCGGGATCCGACTCATCGAAAAATTGGTAATCTTCCCAATATTTTGCTTCCTCGGCGGAAACACCATTGACCATTATTAATTTTGGTCCATTAGTTGAGGGTTTTCTTTTATTTGTCTGTTTTTCAGTGGTTCCTAAAATTTTCCCCTCCGAAACCTCTTCTTCCGGTTCCTCCTCTTCCGGTTCCTCTTCTTCCGGTTCCTCTTCGGGAATTTGTGAATCTTCCCAAAATATATTCGACTCCTCATTATTATTAGGTGAGTCAATGGGATTTGTACTAGAGGTAGACATCTATCACACATTATCAAATATGTTAAGAGATTAATATATCACATAATATTTACATGTTAAATATATATATTTTTCAACAAAAAGTGTTAAGCAATCATTTTTAAAGAAAAAAATACGGTCGAAGTCCAGACTCACTAATGCATCCTACATACTAGATAAGACACACTAATGTAAATTCTGGTTCTCTAAGACCAACGCTCGGATACCAACTGAAATGTCCCGTTCATATCGATTTATAAACGTTCCATATTAATTGATTTCGTTGCGAGGTTTTGACCTCTATATGAGACGTTTTTCAAAGACTGCATTCGATTTTAAAACAAATCATAACCTTTATTTTATCGATAAAGGTTTAAAAATATTACGACGATTATCAAATAATGATAATCTAAAATATAGCGTTTTCACACGATTATTACATAATGGTTTACAATAATATTACACATCAATTTAAGTCTTTCAATGCAGTTTTTAAACAATATTATACAAGCATGTTAACTCCAATTCTTGTCCATAAATTAGCATGCAACAGCGGAAGCTCTTAATAATCACCTGAGAATAAACATGCTTTAAACATCAACAAAAGTGTTGGTGAGTTATAGGTTTAACTTATATATTTTTCAAGTCGTAATAATAGACCACAAGATTTCATATTTCCATTTCTCATAAACAAGATGCAATCTGCTTAAAAATCATTCATATGATGAACACCTGGTAACCGACCTTAACAGGATGCATATAGAATATCTCCATCATTCCGGGACTCTCATCGGACATGATAAATCGAAGTACTAAAGCATCCGTAACTCGGATGAGGCTTGTTGGGCCAAATAGATCTATCTTTAGGATTCGCGTTAATTGATGGCAATTATAATAAACACCAATTCTTAGGCTACCAAGCTAAAAAGGGGCATATTCGGTTCGATAATTCAACATAGAATGTAATTTTGATCACTTGTGTCTATTTTGTAAAACATTTATAAAACTGCATGTATTCTCATCCCAAAAATAATAGATTTTAAAAGTGGGACTATAACTCACTTTTACAGATTTTTCCTTCGTTGGAAATAAGACTTGGCCACTGGTCGATTCACGAACCTATAAAAAATATGTACATATATATCAAAGTATGATTTAAATATATTCACAACATTTTTTATTACGTTTTTATGATTTAAGTTTGTTAAGTTAACAGTCCTCGTTAGTAACCTACAACTACTTGTCCACAGTTAGATGTGCTGAAATAAATCAATATATATTATCTCGAATCAATCCATGACCCAGTGTATACAAGTCTCAGGCTAGATCACAACTCAAAGTATATATATTATTTTGGAATCAACCTCAACCCTTTATAGCTAACTCAAACATTACTGCATATAGAGTGTCTATGGTTGTTCCGAAATATATATATATAGATGGGTCGATATGATATGTCAAAACATTGTATATGTGTCTATGGTATCACAAGATTTCATAATATGTATAATATAATATAAATTAGTTAGGATATGTTTGTTCTAGATTTGTTACAAAATTTTCGTAGCTAAAACTAGCAAATTTATCCAATTTTGTTTTACCCGTCATTTCTTCGTTTCAAATCCGTTTTGAGTGATTCAAGTTGATATGGTTTCATAATGAACTGAAATTTATGAAACTAAATAGAAAAAGTATAATTTTATATTCGGAAATATAGGTTAAAATTCATTTTTTAAAGAGGTAGTCATTTCCGTCGAATGAACGACATCTTGATGACCATTTTGAAAAACATATTTCCACTTTGTGTTTAACCATGATTTTTGGATATAGTATCATGTTCATATGTAATATCATTTTTATAGAAAACAAACTTCCAATTCAAAGATTAAGATAGTTTTTATTTTTCTAACCCAATACAACCCCCGGTTTCACTACGACGGCGTATGTCCGGTTTTACGGTGTTCTTCGTGTTTCCAGGTTTTAAATCATTAAGTTAACATATCATATAGATATAGAACATGTGTTAGTTGATTTTAAAAGTCAAGTTATAAGGATTAACTTTGTTTGCGAACAAGTTTAGAATTAACTAAACTATGTTCTACTGATTACAAGTTTAAATCTTCGAATAAGATAGCTTTATATGTATGAATCGAATGATGTTATGAACATCATTACTACCTCAAGTTTTGTGGATAAACCTACAGGAAAAGTGAAAAATAGATCTAGCTTCAAAGGATCCTTGGATGGCTTGAAAGTTCTTGAAGTAGAATCATGACACAAAAACAAGTTCAAGTAAGATTTCCACTCGAAATAAGATTGTTATAGTTATAGAAATTGAATCAAAGTTTGAGTATGAGTATTACCTTGAATTAGAAAGATATATTTCTGTAAATAAAAAAGATTTCTTGAGATTGGATGATCACTTGAAATGGATTTGCAAGATTGAAAGTAAGCTAGCAAGTTTGAAAGATTTCTTGAAGTGTTCTTGAATGGTTGTTTTTATGATGACTAAAGCTTGTAATTGAAGCTAAAAGATGGTGAAAATGCTTGGAGATGATCAAGTATGATGTTAGGAGTATTTTGAGAGAGAATTTGGAGTGTAAGTATGAGAAAATGGAATGGAAAAATGGGGTGAAATCATAAAAACAGGATTACTTGTTATAAAGAAAAAAAATATTCTTAAGTTTGTTTTTAGCTCATTAGTCATACAAGTTGTTAAAAAATGGTTCCACATATTTTTGACTCTAATATGGCTGCTAAGAATGAATGATTAAAGGTGTATATACCAATAGTAAATACATCTAGAAGCAGTGTATTGTACGAGTACGAATACGGGTACATACGAGTAGAATTGTTGATGAAAATGAATGAGAATGTAATTGTGAGCATTTTTACTAAGTAGAAGTACTTTGATATGTGTCTTGAAGTCTTTTCAAAGTGTACTAATAGATATTAATACACTACATGTATATACATTTTAACTAAGTCGTTAAGTCACCGTTAGTCGTTACATGTAAGTGTTGTTTTAGAACCTTTTAGTTAACGATCTTGTTAAATGTAATTAATCCATTGTTATAATACTTAAATAAGATAAGATGTTAAATTGTTATGTTATCATAATAACATGGTGTATAAATATATCTTAACATCATATATACATGTTAAAATACTATTACAACGATAATCGTTACATATATGTCTCGTTTCGAAATCCTTAAGTTAGTAGTCTTGTTTTTACATATGTAGTTCATTGTTAACACATTTAATGATTTACTTAATTATAATTTTATCATGTTAAATATAGTGTAACAATATCTTAATATGATACATATGTATTTAGTAAGACATTGTTATAACGATAATCGTTATATATATCATTTTCGAGTTTCTTAAATCAACAATCTCATTTGTTTGTATATAACTCATTGTTAACATATTTATGGAGATACTTACTTATCATAATCTCATGTTAACCATATATATATATATATATATATATATATATATATATATATATATATATATATATATATATATATATATATATATATATATATATATATATATATATATATATATATATATATATATATATATATATATATATCTATTTATATAACATCATGTAGTTTTTACAAGTTTTTAACGTTCGTGAATCCCCGGTCAACTTGGGTGGTCAATTATCTATATGAAACTCATTTCAAATAATCAAGTCTTAACAAGTTTGATTGCTTATCATGTTGGAGACATTTAATCATGTAAATATCAATCTCATTTAATCTATATAAACATGGAAAAGTTCGGGTCACTACACAACCCACGTCAACACCCACAGAGACACATCCACTGCTGCTCAGACCAGTGTATGGAATCAGGCTGCGAGCCGGTATATGACTGAGGATGTCACACAGGGTATGGGAGGAATGGGTATGAACACAGATTAGGGTAGAGATCTACAGGATGGACAGGGGTGGCGTACAAGGCCTATGATTCACACGAGCACCTCATCACTCATTGGACTGATCGCACAATCAAACGAGGTTCAGTTCAGGATATCCTCGGGGATGAACACTGCAGAATTGGCACAGCAATCCACTACCGACGAGGAGATGGCCGATGAGGGGAAGTCTGCATTAAGGAACCCAAGGAGGCCACACATGAGTGTATCTTACTCTCTCCCCTACCATCCAGATCAGCCATGACTTTCCCTATCTCTCTGCTACATTTTATGATTACTTGTGATCTTTTGACACATTATTACATTACCATGCTATGTCTGTACGCCCAATCTTGGGCATAACTACTTTTATGTTTTCAAGTTTGTATGATAATTAGAATAAATTTCATGAATAAAACGTCACAAACAAATGACGATCGATACCAAACAAGACGGGAGCACGACTTGGAGCAAGGACGCACTAAACGAGGATGACACTAGCACGAGAATAGAAGAACCCATAAATTACAAACCATCCATTAGACGCCTTGCAACCATAGAGGGAGTACTACGTCTTCACCACTTTTTTAATAGAATATACGCAAAATACTATACCACTTTAAAAAGTAAGTGTAGGATTAGCAACCCCATTAACATAAACTTTTAACAACAAAATGCTTCTTTCAAAACCTAAGTGTGGGATACACCGTATCCTTAACATTGAGGACAATATTATTTTAAAATGCGGGATAGCAAATATTGCACATAATGATTATTGTAAAAATCCTCATGTGTTTTTAAACTAAATTCTTCACAAATTTTAAAACTTTTTGAGCTATAAAAACACTAGAGATTACAAAATTCTATAAATGCTCAAAAAGTTTTAGTTACAAAATAGACAAAAGAGTAACACAAGGTTAAAAACTTTTTGCGAAAAATCAAACTAAATTTTCCAAAAGAGCATTACATAACGAAAGGCTCAATTCAACCTATTATAATTGTTGTGAGGAACCCCCAAATAAGGCTTAATAAGCACTCATTTTTAGTGCTTCACTATATTTCCGTTGAGCGCGCCGATGTTAGCATCTATGAATCAGAACTTGCTCTTGATCTACATTTCGGAATCACACCTTTTGACGAGAACTACTAAGTTAGAACCTCAACTATTCGTGAAGACAAAACACCCCCATCAAATACATTCATTCCCATTTTTCACTCCAAGCCACCACAAAATCATCCACCACTACCTACTCATTTCATTTCATAAATAAGGAAATAAAATCCCAACGATTCTTAAATCACGGGAAATATTCTATGAAGACGCAATTGGAAAATGCAAGCATCGACGCCAAATATCAAAGAGACCGTCAATAAAAAAGAGACCTCGAAGAAAAAAAACCAAAAAGATGCTTGCCAAAAAAATATTTCTGATGAATAAAGGTTCTGAGAAAAGGAGCGGAACCAGAAAGATTCGAGAAAAGAACTCCTGGAAGTAAAAAAAAAAGATGCTCATCCTGAAATTCCCGACAAAAAGCTGAAAGGATCACCAAAACCGATCTTTTAAAGCGCTTCTACCTATCAAGCCCTTCACACCCCAAAATCTCCAAAATCACCATCTCATCACGATACAAGCTGAGTCCATAACTGAAAATTCTCTCAAATAAGTGATGGAGATTTGAGACTTGATCAAGCCAATGACAAAGAATGTGAACATGACTGGCTGAGAGCGATTTCATTTCTTAGAACTATAGGACACCCGAAACACTTTAGTGAACATGACTGGCCTCGGTTATGTAACCTCCTCTCATGCTTGTGGAAAAGGGTTTGGGAATAACAAAAAGACTAAAACCAAATTTTCGCTCCTGCATCTTATGAAACAAAGAATGCTTGATCACTACGAATAAAAATCTTTGATGTTAAAAGCTCGAAAGTTTTCTTGAGGACAAGCGAAGTCTAAGTGCGGGATATTTGATATCGGCTAAAAAGTCACATTTTTATCCCCGATATTGAGTCCCAAAAGCATAAAGTTCAAAGCTTTGTTGACCAAATAATCGTTGTTTTTTTGTTAAATTTGTAAATAAAGTAATGACGAAGACGATGCAAAAAGAATCAAGAAAATTGGAGCTAAAATGAAGATTCTAGAGCGAAAACGGTGAAAGACAAGAAATCAAGTTATGATCTAGCAAATCAGCAAGCCAAACGGCTTGCCAAACGGCTTGCCAAACAGGCTTCTAAATGGCTTGCACTATGTCAAATGGCCTGTCACACGCCCAAAGCGAACGGGCGAGGTAAACGTGCTGACTGGTCAAATGGGCCCTGCAAACGGCTTGCCAAATGGCCAGCCAGCCATTTGCAGGCAATTTCCACTTCTATTTAAAGGCTTATTTTCATCCAATTTCAACACACCTCTCCTCACTCTCTCACTACAATATACTTTCTCTCACTAGAGCTTTTAAGGCCTTCTCACCTCCGTGCGAGAAACTAAGTACCCAGAGGCGAACGCCGAAGGTTGTAATAGGAGCGGTCTAGAGGATGTCAGCACTTGTAATGGTCCAGATCTCGCCTGTAAACGGTGAACGCTTTCCTTAATTTAATAAAGTTATCTTGTTATTTTAAGTTTCTTTCATATTGCATGCTTATCTATCCGTTGCAAATGTTTATTATGTGTTGAATACTTTATCCAGAAACTTATACTATTGTTATGCTGAAACCTTGACAGTTTAGAAGTTTAATTTACGGATCACCCTTTCCACTTATTCACGTAGCTATAACCTAGTAATTAGGACTTGATCAACCCTAGGGCACAAGGTAAGTAGTTATGTATGCTAAACATCACAACTACATACGAATAACCAATTATTCGTCAAAGAAGAGCTGCCCATTTAGGTTGTGATTAGAGTAGGCAATATAGCATTCCGTGAACACTGGCTTGCTCAGAAGCATAATTCGCGTCAGAAGCAACGTTCTTGGGATGTTGTAAGATGATCCGGGGTTGAGTAAGTGATCACAAAGGAGAGACTCCTAATCCAATTAGCAGTACCTTAGAATATCTAAGATTGCACATCTGTTAATGTTAAGGCATAACTTAGTATTGAGTGGTGGAATATTGCTTTAGTTAGACCCACTAGGATTAAGAAAAGCTGAGACTTTCCTTTAGGGATATACCACTTTGTTCATGTACCTAGGATTCTATCCATAAGGTAGTTTAAACCCTCTAAGGTTAACGTTAGGAGTAGGGATATCCGTCTTAGCCAGAATCTTCAAAGCCTAAACTTTTAGTGACAAATCAGTTAGGTTCATAGCCCAGTTGATTGAGGTTTAGTGTTTATTCTAGGAAATTAAACTCTTGTGATAGTTCCCCATCAGGATTCTATTCTTCATACCTATCCATCTCTATCTTTATAGTTATATTATAGTATTAGTAGGTAATCTTAATCTATCACCACTTGTCACTAGGGTTAACTATTTAGGAACTTTTATCCCACATTACTGAGCAAACATACAAAAATACGAACCTGAGTTATATTTACCACTTACTCATTAAAAGGAAGACAAGTAGGTAAGTTATAGCTAGGAAACCCCAGCTAAATATAAATAATAAAACCGTTACTCTCTTTTGGTAGCTAATTCTGATGTGTTGCGACCTAATGACACCGCACAAATAAAACCGTCCATTTTGGCCATATCATCCCCAATCATTCTTTGATTTAGGGATTGAAAGTGTATGAGCAGCATTTCCTCTAGAAAGGCGAAGACAGTCATGAGATGGTGCATGGTCTGATTTTATAAAATTCGGATGAAGAACAAAGAGTACTTGTTGCTGTGGTTCCTCTTGTTGTTGTTGCTGATGTTGTTCCTCTGGTTGATTCTACAGTGGTTGATGTTGTTGTTCTGCGATTGATGAGTGTGAAAAGATGAAGATGAAGATTTGAAGATTTGGAGGTTTTTGAGAGAGAATAGGGTATTTGAATTTTTATTAACCGTATGTTTTAAAAGGAAAATGAATCACCCTATTTAAACCATATGGATTGGCTAAAAAGTACAGGGGCGAGAAAATGGAAACTGACATCTGCAGGCGCGTGGGTAGATGTGATAGTCTGACACATTTTTGAGGTGCAGCACATTGTTGAAAATTACGTTTAACCGGCTTGAACACTTATGAATCCCATTAGGCATTAAATGCAGTAGGTTTTAATTCAAATTTATGATTTAAGAACCTCAGGATATTTTCTGTAATAAATACAAAAACTTTTGTTACATTTAAGTTGTTGTGAATTTAATTTAAATCATTAGAATTAAATGATGCCCATTAAAAGGGAATCTTTTTAATTATGTATGCTATTTATTAATTCTTTTAACAAGCAGTGACTAATTAAAAGACCTTGTCATGCTGGGTGATCTTTACATATACATGCAGTAGACAGCAAAGTACGTTATACTGGTTTGTCATGCATGATGTGGAACCAACACAACGATAAAGTTGTCTTTTATTTTTAAAGTTCCAGCATACCCATCTCAAAGATGAGATAGGTAAATCGTTTCTCATCTAAGGTCTTTGTGAATAGGTCTACTAGTTGTTGATCGGTCGATATGAAGTGTAGATCCACATTTCCTTTTTGAACATGATCCCTTATGAAGTGGTGTCGAACGTCAATATGCTTGGTCCTAGAGTGCATCACAGGATTATTGGTGATGACAATGGCACTGGAGTTATCACAATAGACTGGAGTCTTTGTAAAACGAACACCATAGTCCTTGATGTGTCAAAAGTGTGTGCAGTAGTGCTTAACTTTTATTCTAACTTTTAAATTTATAATATCTTAATTTACGATTTACATTTAACACCCTAACGAGCAACAAAACTCGATCAGATGTAATTTAGTATTTAGTAAGTTAAGGTTCGTTCCAAGAGAACGAGTGGATTTAGAACATAAAACTTTGATTTTAAAATTTGGTTGCTTAATTAACAATGAAATAAAAGAACAAATAAATTGCAGATAAATAAATTGAAGAGATAAACGATATTCAATAAAACACATGCTTGAACCTTTCACACCTTGCTCATAATTGCATTTGAATTAAAACCAAACTCAGATTTATTAATGACCTAAGAATATCTAATCCAAGACTAGTTGATCAGGTTAATCCAAGAATAGATGTCTAAATTTCTTGCTTGCTTAAGACCTAATAATAGATTTAGTATGATTAACCAAACTCTAATTATAGTTACTAGCTATAATCCTCACTATTGTAATGATCCGATTTTATTATATTTAAGTTTACTAAGTTTTAAACTTAGTGATGTTCTAAGTAAAACTTAATAGTAATTGATTAACAAAAATCAGACTAATCCAACAGTGGTGTTTTAATCAAACATAAGACATAATAGAAAATCCAGAGATTCTATCAAATTACTGTTTCCGTGATTACATGATAAAGCAGACGGCCTGGTCAACGAAGCCACCGACTTCGTTGACTTTGTTGAATATTTTTGCTGAATACTATTTAATTTTATCTGAGTATAAATTACAATCGAATGGTATAATAATCTGATGAATCCGGCTGCTCTTGTTTATGAAGTTGGCGGCTTCATATCCCAGATCCGGTTTTCTGTTTTCTTTCATACAGTTTGAATATTTGAGCAATGTTCACAAGGTGTTACATGATTCAAGCATATGTAAGGCTATTAGCTCATAACTAAACTAAAAACAAATAAAAGACAAGAATTAATGGAAGAAATCATACCGACATAAAAGGAATTGAAAAGAAAATACTTGATTGAATAACTTGAATGTTTTAAATAAGCAAAACCCTAATTAATTCGTATTTTGCCTCTGAATGGAGAGTACAAAAGTTCTGGAATGCATGAAACTGACCCCAAGGCCTCTATCTATAACTTCTGTAACCGCCAACCCAAGCCGACGGCTTCCCTTGACTTAGATTGAGGCCTACGTAAAACTTAACCGTGAAGAATACGTCGTATCTTTCTATATAACTTAAGCCGACAGCTTTAGTGTAAAGCCGGCGGCTTGATTTCTTTAGAATCAAGGTGAAAATCTTTTCTAAATTTAGCTTGAACTTGGGCTGCATGAAGAATAAAACGTGTGACTTAGGCCGACGGCTTCAGTGTGAAGCCGACGGCTTGGCTATATTTTTCTTGGTCGCCAAGTTCTTCTATTTCTCTAATCAAATCTGGAAGCCGGTGGCTTCAGTACCTTCAGGCCTGCGGCTTTATTAAGTTTTCTGCATTTTTGACTGTTTGTGTTCCTGTTTGATACATAACTTCAAAAAAATATTAAAAATACCTATTTCCCCGTTTTTACCCGTTTTAGTGTGTTTTTGTATTAAAATGACTTAAAAATACCAAGATAACTCCTAAAACTGTTATCAAAGTACTGTATAATTTAGGAGTTATCAGTCCTTCATCTGAATTTGCATCCATAGCACTTAAGCAGTACATCTACCAACAGAAACATACTCTGCTTCTGCTGCGGATGTTGACACAATATTTTTCTTTTTGCTGGTCCAGATGACTAGCCTGCCACTCAGTAACTGGCAACCACCAGTAGTGCTTTTTCTGTCTATTTACAACCTGGAAAGTCTGCATCTGAGTACCCAATTAGTTTAACATCCTAGTCTTTGGTATACCAGAGACCACATTTGGAAGTACCCTTTAGATACCTAAATACCCTTTTCACTGCTAGAAGGTGTGACTCTTTAGGATCAGCTTGTTATATGGCATATAGGCATGTGGTAAATATAATATCCGGTCAGATGTAATATATAAAGTAGGGACCCAATCATAACTCTATATTCAGTGTTTGATTTGTAATCTAAGACAGTATTGCAAATCTCTTTGTAAACTCATTCCAAATGTCTTTGACATAAGTTTAGAAAATTCTTGGAAATATTTTTCATTTGTAGAACCATAAATAATATCATCCACATATATCTGTACCAGGAAGAGCTCACCATCTATCTCCTTTGAGAATAGAGTGGTATCAATTATTCAAACTTTAAAATCTAAACCAGTGAGATACACATGAAGTGTCTAATACCATACTCTAGGTTCCTGTTTCAGGCTATAAAGAGCTTTGTCTAACTTGTATATATGGTTTGGATATTTACTGCTTACAAAACCAGGAGGCTGCTTGACATAGACTTCTTCTTGCAGCTTCCCATTGAGAAAGGCAGATTTGACATCCATCTAGAACACCTTAAAGTTCATATGAGCAGAAAAGGCTAAGAATATTCGGATTGCTTACGTCCTTGCTACTAGTGCATATGTCTTTCCATAATCCAAGCTTTATTCTTGCCTAAACCCTGAAGCTACAAATCTTGCCTTGTTTCTGATCACAACCCCATCTTAATCCATCTTGTTCTTAAACACCCACTTGGTACCAATGACTTTCTTCTCATCATCATCAGGCTTAGGTACCAACTTCCAAACTTTGTTCCTATGAAACTGATTGAGCTCATCTTGCATAGATCCTACCCAGCTAGGATCTTTCAAGGCTTCTTCAAGATTTGTGGGTTCAATGGTAGATACACAGTTTATGATATGGCCGAAATAGACGATTTTATTTATGCGGTGTCGTCAGGCCACAAGGCGTTAGAATCAGCTGCTAAGAGGGGTATCAGTAGTTTTAAATTTATATTTAGTGGGGCCTAAATTGTACTACTCCTTCTTATGAGTAAGGGAAGTATGACATAGGGTCGTATTTTTTAAGATGTTAGTAGAATCGAACCTATAATTAAAGCTTAAGATAATTCTAAAGTGAAGGAGTAGTGTGATATACTTAATTTTTGGGATTTCTAGTTTATAAGATAAAGTAAAGTAAATGCGATAAAATGTGTAATTCATATAAGGTTAAAACAAGTGCATACTATGATTTCATCAGTTACTTTGCCGATATTATGGAATGCTGGCTCATGGATAGGTAGTGACCTTGTATTCGTTACACTGGTCCTAAACGCCCCTGTCATAAGACATGTCACTAGGTAATGCGTTAGGATTGAAGATTCTGAATAAACAGCAACGTCCCTTACCCCGACGTCCGTGCAGTCTGACTACAGGCATACACGTTCAGATGGCTCATCTATTGAATTACTTGGTTGGGTGACGTATTAACATTCCATAATGGTCTAAAATTTCTTAAGCATAATAGAATACAGGGTTTTCCATATCCGAGAGACATGATGTGTTTTGATGCTTTCATTAATGATTGAGTTTAAAAGATAGTTAGGCCCTTAAAAGAGTTCAACCATAAAGAACACCATGGCCAAGTCGGGTTTGAATTCCATGAACACGTTCGGTTATCCTAACGGTCCAATCCTTTATGTGTTTAAACAAACAGTTCCTTAATTAACTAAGAATCCCTCAAGCGGTGTGCAATGCTTGAGACCGCGTTATGGTAAAGTGTACTAATCAGCACTGACCGGGTTCCATGTCCTTACGTAGCAGAGGTACAGCTTACAACAACCGTTGTGCTTCAGGGTGTACGTACGAAGTTTATATACTTGGTGACTGCACTGACATGGTCTAACACCGAAAATGTATTAGGGGTCTAGTTAGATGTTTCACTACGAAAGAGTCATGATAGTGCTCTAAATGAACATATATTTATTATCAATATCCTTTCAATATGTAAAGCTTTTAGTTACTATTGTTCTATTTTTATGTAATAATCGTTTATATTAAATAAGTGCAAAGACAAAAGAAGAAAACGAAGATTTGAAGACGCAAACGTTCAAAATACTCAAACGTACAAGTTACAATCCAAGTGGTTCAATTTATTGATGAGAAACGTCTAAAAATTACAAGAGTACAAGCCGCGGAACGCAAAGTATAAGATATCTAAGCGTAGGAAAGGACGTTCGAAAATCCGGAACCGAGACATAAACCGAGCATCAACGCGCGAGTCAACGGGACTAAAATTACAAGTCAACTATGCACAAAAATATAATATAATATATATATAATTATATAAAATTATATATATGATAGTGCTCCAAACGAACATATATTTAGTCGCAATATCATCCCAATATGTAAAGTTTTTAGTTGTAATTATTCTATTTTTAAGTTGTAATCGTTTAAATAAATAAATGCGAGGACGAAGCATGAAGATTAAAGAATTGAAGAAAAAGCGTCCTAAAACTAGAAAAGGGTCCTTAAAGCCATGGTGCACTCAAAAGCGTCCCAAAAATTGAGTTAAAAGACTTGCGCGGATTTTGGGAGTTAAGGAAAATAATTTTTTGTGCAAATTACAAATTGCGAAACGCAAAGTACAAGATATTAAATAGTACGAAAAGACGTTCTAAAATCCGGAACCAGGACCTGAGCCAACTAACAACGCGCGACGCAACGGTGCGAAAATTATGAGTCAACTATGCACAAGAATATAATATAATATTTAAATAATTATATAAATTATTTTCATATTATATTTTATATATTAAATCATGTCGACAAGTAAAAATCCAAAAGATTGTGAGCTGTAATTAGAGGACATGCGATCGCGTGGCCTGGCCTCCTTAAAACCATGCGATCGCATGGTGCAAAAAACCTGGCCACATTGCCTATAAAAGGCAGTTTAAGCACGACTCAATGGACACCTTCTCAATTCATTTCTCCCTCTGTAATACATATACACATATATATATATATATATATATATATATATATATATGTATATATATATATGTATATATATATATATGTATATATATATATATGTATATATATATATATGTATATATATATATATATATATATATATATATATATATATATATATATATATATATATATATATATATATATATATATATATATATATATGTATATATATATATATGTATATATATATATATATACATACATATAATATATTAGTTTAGTTTTATATTAGATTAGTTTGGGTAATGTAAATGTTATTTTACGGGTTTTAAAGTCGAAGCTCTGTCCGTGTAACACTACGCGATAAATACTCAATGTAAGTTATGTTCTCCTTTTTAAATTAATGTCTCGTAACTAAGTTATTATTATGCTTATTTGAGCCGAAGTAATCGTGATGTTGGGCTAAATATTAAGATGGGGTAATTGGACTTTGGACCATAATTGAGGTTTGGACAAAAGAACGACACTTATGGAAATTAGACTATGGGCTATTAACGGGCTTTATATTAAATTAACGATACCTCATTAATTTAATATAAAGGTTATGATTTGATGTATCTATATATAACCACATACGCTTAATCGACAAACCGGTCATTAAACGGTAAACCCCCTTTTATATATTATTACTATATATAATATATTTTGTACAAATATAATTGTTTAAAAATATAGTGTAAAATAAGTCGTCTCCCTGTGGAACGAACCGGACATACTAAAAACTATACTACTGTGCCTATAGTGTTGTAGCAAGGTTTAGGTATATCCCATCTGTAAATAAATAATTAAAACTTGTGTAATTCGTAACGTATTTTGTAATAAAAATATATAGTATATTTCGTACCCCCACGCTACATCATCAAGTTTTTGGCGCCGCTGCCGGGGACTCGGCGAAACGCTATATTTTTAATATATATATTTATGTAAATATTTTTATATATAATTTTTAGAAAAAACAATATAAAATTTTAAAAAAAAAAACCCTGGAACCCAGGCCCATGCGATCGCATGAGCCGGGTGTTGTAAAACCATGCGGTCGCATGGGGTGACCTGACAGGCCTGCTTTCGGGCATTAATTACAAGTAGGTTTTAAATATAATTATTATTATTTAAATTAATTAGGGTTTTAATTAATTTATTATTTAGTTTTAGTTTTAATTAGTAATATTAAGTTTTAATTATTATTATTAATTATATAGTTTAATATGTTTATATAATAAATAATATAAAAATAATATTTTTATAAAATTTGTATTTTTATCATTTTAGTTATAATTTGTATTTTTATCGTTTATTTCTTAATATTTATCTTTCGCTATATAGTTTTAAATTTAGTTTTCCGTAGTTATTTTATATTTTTAGTTTTTAGGCTTTGCCGTAAAATCCTTTAAGTGCTTTTTTTCTTTAGAATTAAGATTTAGGCGCTTTAGAATTTTACGACGTCGCTTATCGCTTTAGTTTTAAATAGATTTTAGTGCCTTTTAAGTGATTGCCGTTTTCCGAATAAAATTGCATTTACCTTTAGACCTTTAGGCTCAACTTTTTAGATATAATTTTTAGACTTTTAAGTTTCGACGTTTTTCTTTCTTATTTTTATTTTTCGACCTTTTATTTTTTGACGTTTTTCGACGCGCTGTTTTTCTTTCTTATTTCTCTTCGCTCTAGTTTTAGGACATAGAATTTTCTATTTCTTCTCTAAAATTTCAAAATTTCGACGAAAAATTATTTTAAGTGGTTAAATTGATAGACATCCAAAATTTTATGGTTCGTAGTAATACTTGGATTTGTTAGTGGCTAGTTGTGGGCTTCCGATTTAAAGGGTCCTAGCTACCTGCTGCATCTATTGGCTATTCGAAACGTGGGCAAAATCAGAAAAGTCTATTAATTTGATAACTTATATAATTTTTTTTATTTTATAACTAATAGGATAATTAGTAAATGCACCACATTGTAGCTAAAATTTGGTAATAAGCGCATTATGGAAAATCTCGAGAATATTTTGGAAACTCTTTATGATATCCGAAATCAATTTAATCAATACTCTCAAATGGGTGTTGATGATAATTCGTTCGGTCAATCTTGGATCACGAATGACGAAACAATAACTGGTTGTGAAATCTGTGGAGATTATCACTCAACATGGGAATGTTATTATTACGTTCATATGAAAAATTATGCACCCATAGAACCTGAATGGAATGATTATGAAAAATACAATTCAAATTGGGATTATTCCCAAGAATATATCCAAACTCAACAACCAGAAGACGAGGAACATTATGTGTCTGAAAATCTTTTAGAAAATATGAAAATCAAACTCGAAGAACTCGATGCTCAAAATAAACAAATGAGAGAGTTTGTAAATCGACAAGCTGACTCTATCAGATTACATACCTGTTGATCTGAGGAGTATTGTGCAAGAAAATCTCATATCATCGAATTAGAGCTCCGAAATCACCAATTATCCCAATGATACTTTTTATTCAGCTTTACCAATTTCACAACATATCGACACATTAGCCTCTACCGACAAAATCATTGATCCATCAATGGATGAAGAAGAAGTAAGGGTGACAAATTGGTACTCTTGGGAAAACAATAACATTGAAAATGTTACTCCCGAGACCAAAGTGGTGGGACCGATAAAGACCGATAAGAAAGAAGAATTTGCTTAGATCCCGAAATTCACCATTCCACAACCTTCCAACATAATATTCTTAATAGACGAGTCATCTACCAAAGATGAACTACGAGCTGTAATAGATAATGACACCTCGAATTTCACCCAATTTGGTAATAGAGGTGAAACCTTTGATCCCGAGAATGAACGGAAGGAAATGTTAGGAATTGTCCACCCTATAGTATGTATGTCGGTGTATATCGATCCATTTAACCAAGAACCAGAAAAGACACATATCCATTTACTAAAAGCTACACTTAAAAAAGAATTAAGTAGTGACGATCGGGTGGGTCTAAACTTTAAACCCATTGATATATTTTATTCCACCCAAGATGTAAATAACTGGCTCACTATTCTAATTCGTGGAACTTATTCTACCGACTTCACATGTCGTCAGCTAAGTGTGGGGAAGTCTAACCCCACTTAACATTAAATTAGGGGTTCAGGTTAGTGCATAACTCGTTAATAAAAATGCACGATAAGGGTAAAAGACGCATTTTTAAATATTAGCAAACAGTTCAGAAAAGCAACCGTTTTTTTAAGAAAAACATGTGAGATAAAACAAGAAGGGATGAACGATGAGGCGCGCCATCTATCATTCGACGAGCTTTGTAATTACAAACTGGGTATTTTTTCACTTTTTTACACTAATCACCCTCGTGAATTTATAATTATAGTCTGATTTCATGCAAATGAGGGCATTGCATAATCTCAAGTGTGGGGAAGGGTTATAAATTCTCTCGGGTTTATACTTGGCTTATTTTCTAAATTTTGTGAAAATTTTAAAAATTTTCAACTAAATGAATTCAAAATCATGTTTATATATATTTATGAACGATAAAACTAGGTGTTAATGCCGAAATTGTCGTTACCTCGAAAAGGGCATAAATTGAGAAACAACTAAAACGCTTGAATTTATTTATTTAGAAATAAAAAGACGCATGAAAAAAGCCAAGTGTGGGGAGAATGTACCAAGTTATTCAATTAAAAACTATCTATCACATGTTTCTGTAAGTTTAATGCAGGTGCTTTTGTTTTGGACTAAATTAACTGTTTTACCTGATTTATTGTAATACTTTTGAAAGAATAGATGGATCTACACGATGAATCAATTCCATCATTAAAAGGAAGTAAAGTCTTCCAAAAAAGACACGCGCTTCTTGATTTAGGTCAAGAAGTTGTCGTCCAGACCAGCTGTAGGTTGATGAAAAATCTAGAAAAGTCATCTTTAAAATCAGCAGGAAATCCACGGACCTCAGCATCAAACAGGGTCGTCAAGTGGTCAGACTTATCCTAACCATGAGAGGATCTGTCTCATAAAATGGGGAGGGCACCGTGCAAATTAGCTTGATAAGACTAATGAATCAGACCCCAAGAAAGGATAATCTCCTTAAAGAAAAAAAAATCAGCTTTTAAGACTGATATTACTCAATCCTTGAGATTGACTTTAAAGATTGAGAATTACAAACTCATGGAATTCGATGATATCTAAACTCGAGCTTGAACGAGAAAATATTTTGATCAAATTAAAACCGATTTATTTTTTGAAAACCCATTTTCAATGCGTTCATTACCATTGAACGTAAAATCCTAGGAATTCACCTGGAATTCATTAGGTCATCTGAACCAAATCGGGTGTCAACCGTAAGAACGGTGGTTGCATAGCATGGTCAAAGATAGGACCTTGTGCCAGACCGAAAAACTATAGGGTGATCTTTACTATTGCTCCTACAAAGGATAGTAATTGCATTCGACACGTTGTAGACCATGAACATCTGTATGTCATTAGACATCGCCTTAACAGTTGCTTGTTCAACGCTTTCCTTTACAACCGGACAGTAGTTTACCGAAAGGTAATATACGGAGCAAGTATACTGGACGTGTTGCTTTCCTAATACAAGGTTAGCAAGTGGATGACACAAAACCGCAAGTTTTGAGCTAAAATTTTCAAATCTGAAACCCACAAAACCCACAAAAATATTTTGCAAACACCGGTGAAGGGTTATTCCGGAAAACTTATCTAGGGTAAAAGCTAGAATGAATTTTCAAAAGATCAAATGTTTTCATAAAGATCCAATTTCCTTAAGGATCTAAATTTTTATAGTCATGTGGGACTGTAAACCACATAGTTACTATCATTGTTTATACCGCTGTATCAAAATCACTGATGTATAAAGTGTGAGAATAAAAAAAGTGATTCGAGTGAAGTATGATTTAATTTCAAGTTCTGTATTGCTTGAGGACAAGCAACGTTCAAGTGTGGGGATAATTGATAGTGCTCCAAATGAACATATATTTAGTCGCAATATCATCCCAATATGTAAAGTTTCTAGTTGTAATTATTCTATTTTTAAGTTGTAATCGTTTAAATAAATAAATGCGAAGACGAAGCACGAAGATTAAAGAATTGAAGAAAAAGCGTCCTAAAACTGGAAAAGGGTCCTTAAAGCCATAGTGCACTCAAAAGCGTCCAAAAAATTGAGTTAAAAGACTTGCGCGGATTTTGGGAGTTAAGGAAAATAATTTTTTGTGCAAATTACAAATTGCGAAATGCAAAGTACAAGATATTAAATAGTATGAAAAGACGTTCTAAAATCCGGAACCAGGACTTGAGCCAACTATCAAAGCGCGACGCAACGGTGCGAAAGTTATGAGTCAACTATGCACAAAAATATAATATAATATTTAAATAATTATATAAATTATTTATATATTATATTTTATATATTAAATCATTTCAACAAGTAAAAATCCAAAAGATTGTGAGCTGTAATCAGAGGCCATGCGATCGCATGGCCTGGCCTCCTTAAAACCATGCGATCGCATGGTGCAAAAAACCTGGCCACGTTGCCTATAAAAGGCAGTTTAAGCACGACTCAATGGACACCTTCTCAATTCATTTCTCCCTCTGTAATATATATATATATATATATATATATATATATATATATATATATATATATATATATATATATATATATATATATATATATAATATATTAGTTTAGTTTTATATTAGATTAGTTTGGGTAATGTAAATGTTATTTTACGGGTTTTAAAGTCGAAGCTCTGTCTGTGTAACACTACGCGATAAATACTCAATGTAAGTTATGTTTTCCTTTTTAAATTAATGTCTCGTAACTAAGTTATTATTATGCTTATTTGAGCCGAAGTAATCGTGATGTTGGGCTAAATATTAAAATGGGGTAATTGGACTTTGGACCATAATTGGGGTTTAGACAAAAGAACGACACTTGTGGAAATTAGACTATGGGCTATTAATGGGCTTTATATTAAATTAACGATACCTCGTTAATTTAATATAAAGGTTATGATTTGATGTATCTATATATAACCACATACGCTTAATCGGACACGATGGGCGGGATATTTATAAATACAAATTATTGTTCATTTGACCGGACACGGGGATGGATTAATAGTCAATGAACTCATTAAAACAGGGGTGGATTACATTCAAGGATAATTGGTGTAATTGTTAACAAAGTATTAAAACCTTGGATTACACGCAGTCGATAACCTGGTGTATTCCTTAAACAAAGTATTAAGACCTTGTTACAGTTCGAATCCCCAATTAGTTGGAATATTTGACTTCGGGTATAAGGTTAATTTGGCGAAGACCCTCGCACTTTATAATTACGACCGATGGACTATTATGGACAAAACCAGATGGACTTATCGAATAATTCAGGACAAAGGACAATTAACCCAGGGTAATAAATTAAAATCAAAACGTCAAACATCATGATTACGGAAGTTTAAATAAGCATAATTGTTTTATTGTATTTTTCATCGTACTTTTATTTACTAGCTATTTTATTTAACGTCATTTATTTATTTTCATTTATTTTTCGCTACTTAAATTATCGTCATTTATATTTTTCATTAGGCTTTAATTGTGACTTAAAATATAAAATCGACAAACCGGTCATTAAACGGTAAACCCCCTTTTATATATTATTACTATATATAATATATTTTGTACAAATATAATTGTTTAAAAATATAGTGTAAAATAAGTCGTCTCCCTGTGGAACGAACCGGACTTACTAAAAAATATACTACTCTACGATTAGGTACACTGCCTATAGTGTTGTAGCAAGGTTTAGGTATATCCCATCTATAAATAAATAATTAAAACTTGTGTAATTCGTAACATATTTTGTAATAAAAATATATAGTATATTTCGTACCCCCACGCTACATCATCAATATATATTATATTATATATTAAAATATATCAGCAGCCTACGTTTAAATCAAGAATTGAGCTGGCCAGGCTGTCCATGCGAGTGCATGAGAAATAGGCATAAAACCCATGCGAGTGCATGAGCCCATGCGAGTGCATGAGATTTGCACTAAAACCCCATGCGATCGCATGGGGTCCAGGATTAGAAATTTTACCTATAAAAGCCAGGCTTCTGTCGAACGAAAAATAGGCACCTACATCTTTTTCTTTTCCTTCATCAATGTAATATATATTTATATTATAATTTTAATTTAAGTTAATTTTAATAATAAATTTATGGTTTAGTTGGGTTATTTTTAGAAATGTTTTACGGGTTTTAAAGTCGGAACTCTGTCCGTGTAAAGCTACTCGATTAATCAACACCGTAAGCTATGTTCTTCCTTTTTAAATTAATGTCTCGTAACTAAGTTATTTTTATGCTTATTTGAGCCGAAGTAATCACGATGTTAGACTAAATATTATAATGGGGTTATTGGATTTTGTACCATAATTTGGGTTTGGACAAAAGACCGACACTTGTGAACATTGGACTATTGACTATTAATAGGTAGGGGGTATTGTCTAATTGAACGACAACCCATTGGAACCTGTCAAACCTATCTTCAAATTAGTTAAACTAATAATTATTAAATTGATTACGAATGTCCTATTTAGTGACGTTTATACGACATCATTTACAATCATTTAATTAATTATTCGGGTTGGGTAATTGATTATTCATTCTGATCAAGTGGGTAAATTAATATTCATATCTCATTAAAACAGGGGTGGATTACATATAAGGATAATTGGTGTAATTGTTAACAATGTAATAAAACCTTGGATTACACACAGTCGATAACCTGATGTAATCATTAAACAAAGTATTAAAACCTTGTTACAGTTCGAATCCCTAATTAGTTGGAATATTTGACTTCGGGAATAAGGTTAATTTGACGAGCATTTTATAATTATGACCGATGGACTATTATGGACAAAACCCAAATAGGTATCAAATAATCCAGGACAAAGGACAATTAACCCAGGGTAATAAATTAAAATCAAAACGTCAAACATCATGATTACGGAAGTTTAAATAAGCATAATACTTTTATTTCATATTTCATCGTACTTTTATTTATTGTCATTTTAAATATTGTTATTTATTTTAAGCATTTTAATTATCGTCATTTATCTTTACGCTTAAAATTTAAAATCGACAAACCGGTCATTAAACGGTAAAACCCCCTTTTATATAATATTATTACTACTTATATATATATATATATATATATATATATATATATATATATATATATATATATATATATATATATATATATTTAATATAAATATAGTTGTTTAAAAATATAGTACGTAATCACCAGCTCCCTGTGGAACGAACCGGACTTACTAAAAACTACACTACTCTATGATTAGGTACACTTCCTATAGTGTTGTAGCAAGGTTTAGGTATATCCCATCCGTAAATAAATATATAAAACTTGTGTAATTTGTAACGTATTTCGTAATAAAAATAATAGTATTTCGTACACCTGAAAAACTTGTGTAATAAAAATAATAGTATTTCGTATAAAAAACTTGTGTAATTTGTAACGTATTTCGTAAATAAATATACTCTGGAAATGAGTGTGAAAATGGTGTTTCGAATGGGTTCGCCGGTAAGTGCTTCAGGTTCTTCTCCAAGAGGTGAATTCGGTTGACGGAAAGGATCGCCTTCTTCGCGTCTCCATTGATTAAGTCGACTTCGAACCCATCAGATGAATTGGGGATGGATGATTGGTTGATTCATTCTGGTGACACTGCTTCCGGAGCTTAGGTGAACATCCATGTCGGAATAGCTGTCGAAATAACTATCGGAATAGCTATCGAAATCTGAGGGACTCGAACTAGTTGAGGGATTCATCTCGTACGATCAGATGAAGAATTTTCGATAAGAAATAGATTATAGGATGTAGATTAGTACCCTGCAATACATAATTTACATATGCATATATAATACTAAAATCCCATAAGTTACGGAGGAATCTACGAAAGCTGTCAGGCAAAGGTAACAATAACAGTTACACTAAGATATGAATTTATGTATACACTGTCTATGCAATAGAGGCAGTAAGACGTGTCTAGACTTTAAGGATGATAAACAAATAATTTTCAACACTAAATGATAAGCAAAACTTTTGACATGCAGACACGGTCGAAGTCCAGACCCACTAATGCATCTAAACAACTATCAGTTAGACACACTAATGCAAGACCTGGTTCGCTAAGACCACCGCTCTGATACCACCTGTAGAGACCCGTCCTAATTCATCTGGACGAATACATTACATTTGGTTACATCGCGAGGTACTTGACCTCTATATGATACATTTTACAAACATTGCATTCGTTTTTAAAAGACAAACTTTCATTACATCGAAAGTTGACGGCATGCATACCATTTCATAATATATCCAACTAAAATTTACTTAGTAATAATCTTGATGAACTCGACGACTCGAATGCAACTTCTTTTTGAAATATGCCATTAATGACTCCAAGTAATATCTCTAATATGAGCAAATGCACAGCAGAAGATTTCTTTCATACCTGAGAATAAACATGCTTTAAAGTGTCAACCAAAAGGTTGGTGAGTTCATTAGTTTATCATAAACAATCATTTTCAATAATATAATACACCACAAGATACTCATAAATATACGTCCCATGCATAGAGACAAAAATCATTCGTATGGATTAAACACCTGGTAACTGACCTTAACAAGATGCATATAGAATATCCCCATCATTCTGAGACTCCCTTCGAACATGATAAATTCGAAGTACTAAAGCATCCGGTACTTTGGTTGGGGCTTGTTGAGCCCAATAGATCTATCTTTAGGATTCGCATCAATTAGGGTGTCTGTTCCCTAATTCTTAGATTACCAGACTAAAAAGGGGCATATTCGGTTTAATAATTCAACCATAGAATGTAGTTTCACATACTTGTGTCTATTTCGTAAAAAATTTATAAAAGCAGCGCATGTATTCTCTGTCCCAAAATATATATTGCAAAAGAATTTAAAAAGGGAGCAAATGAAATTCACCATACTGTATTTTGTAGTAAAAATACATATGATGACATTTAACAAGTGTAGGGTTGGCCTCGGATTCACGAACCTATATCATTTATATATATATTAACACATATAATTGAAGTCGAATAAATTTATATATTATTAGTGATTAAATTTTTATTTTAATTATGTGTTTCATTGATAACCTAATTAATTACATTTATTCATTTTTATTATAAAAGTTTTACTATGGTTATGTTACATGTAGTAAATATGGTTTTATATAACTAATAGTTATTTGATAAAATAATATTGATAATAATAATAAATAAAAAGTTGTTTCAATTTTACAATAATAATAGTAATAGTAGTTATTATGATAATAGTAGTGATACTAGTACTAATAATAATAATTTTGATAAAAATGAAAATTTTCTAATAATGATAATAATAATAAAAATGATACTTTTAATACAAATGATAGTTTTTAATAAAAATGATACTAATAATAATAATAATAATTAATAATAATAATAATAATAATAATAATAATAATAATAATAATAATAATAATAATAATAATAATAATAATAATAATAATAATAATAATAATAAATAAGTAACTACCTCAAAAGCTTTTCTTAAAAAAACAAAATGCCGCAGATAGGGCTCGAACCCACGACCTCTTGCTCCACGCAGACACCCTTAACCATCTCTCTGACTGATTCTTTTCTAAATAAGTACTCAATCTAATTAATATAACTCGTTTCCTGTTCCAACCCGAGCAGCCCAATCATATTCGGCCCACAGCATAAACACAATCCAACACTAAGCCCGTCTGGTGCTGTTATTTGTTGAAAAAGGAAATAAACCGTAGGAGCCTGGATTCGAATTCAAGACCACTTGTTAAATGAAAACACACACCAACTATTATGCTATCATGTCATTTCTGTTTTGAACTCACAGAAATAAATATGTAACCCTATTTCTATCCGATTCTTCTTCTCCTTCTTGTAAGATTAAACGTCCGGAATCATCAATGATCATAATCTTACTCTGATCATAATCATAACATTACTCATATATCACGTATGATCATTATCATCATTTAATCCTTATTTTCATTTCATCATCATCGGTATTATCTTAATCATCATTAACATAATACACACATCATCATCATCAACCATCATCTTCGCATCATCCTTGCTTCATCATCACAACATCATCTTCATCCAGCTGCTACATCTTCTACTTCATAGAATTAATCGACTCATCAACAACCATTTGTTAATGCCATCGAACACAAATAAGTGTAGCAACAGCAACTGGCAACAATAGTAGTTTAAAGAATCAGTCCATTAATATGATTCAGTCTAATCTGCTTCTGCCCATCAGGATAAAGAATTATAACCCATCAGAATAGGTTTATCTAAGCCTAATCGGTCCATAAATGGAGTTTTATTATGTCGTTAAAATCAACAACAGACTTATGATCATCCACTTTTACAATTTCAATAAAAATTATTATTATTATATTGATCATAATTTTATCATTCACTTTATTACCACTGTGATCATAATTAACATCACCTTCTTTATTTCGTTTAACATTTTCCTCATCGTAACGGAGATAGTAACACAGCAGCAGCAAATGAGAAGTTGCAGAAAGTGGCGGTTCTAGTAATTTTCGATGGTGTCTTGGGTTGAGATTCATTTGAGACAGAAGTAGGAAACAGAAGTAGATGCAATTTTATTGGGTGGCGGTTATGTAGTGGTTCGAGGTGGTGTTTGTAGCTGTAATTCATATTTGTTAAGGAAGGAAAAAGCCAACGAAAAAAACCCTCTCCATATGAGCTGTACAGCAGGGGACAAATCACTTTTCTAAAAGCAAAATGCATGTGACTTATAAAGTTATTTATTTGTTTAATACATGTGTGCTCTTCCACTAACATATGTCGATCCTAAACCACCATATATACATGAAGTGGTTCGGTTTTGGCTTATGCAGAAGAAATAGACACACGTAGAAGTAGCTAAAACAGCTCCATTGGGTTCAGTTTTTAATTGAAGTCGAACAAGAATATGATAACAGAATAGATGGTGGTTATTCATACATAAATCAGCATTTATTTGGTTGATGAAGGTGGCGGTTTCGAATATGAAGAAACAAGAAAAAAAAAACGTGAACTATGATGGTGTTTATTTATTCTGTTTAACTTCCTCGATTACATGGTTTTTGGTTTTTGCGATTAAAACAAGAAAGCATATGTATAGTAGCAGCAACAGTAATAACTTGTAGAGGTATTTGATAATGATCGATGGTAGCTTTGTGATGGTTTTGAGATGAACCGAAAACAGATACAATAGACAAATTAGGGTAGCAGGTAAGAAAAATGTTCAAATGGGTTTGTTTGTTCTTGGGGTTCCATGAATAAGTGAGAGAGAAAATAATGAGAGAGAGATTTATGATGCATAATATATAAATCAAAAGTTGTTTGGTAGTGTTTGAGTGGTTCGACAGAACATAAGGCCAGAGGAAAACGAACAAAGGATAAAAACAGAAAATTAAAGTAGATTCTGATTTTTCTTCATAGATTGATATGTTTGATATTGATGTAAAACGATTTTTAGGGACAGTCATAAATCAAATACAGTTGATTACAACTCGAAATGGATCCAGTTATATAATCGCTGTTATATCCTTTAGTATTAAATACATTAATAATAATACTTTTAATAATAATAAATAATAATATCAAAATACTAATAAAAATTATAATAATAATATTTATGATATAGATACTAATAAAAATAAATAATACTAATATGTTAATATTAATAAGTAATAACATTAATAATAATTATATACATATAATAACTATATAAAAAAGATATTATAAACTTTACAAACAATATCTATAAATTACAATATACCTATAGTAGTTATGTATAGAGCTTATAGTATACTATAATATGATATCTACAATTGTTTATATATAATTATTCGCTTATTAATTTCGTATTTAACTTGTTTAATATCAAACAAGATGACAAACGAGTATGAAGGTTAATTAATAATTATGTTCCATATATACTTTATATATGTATATACATAGATTCATAACAGATTTCCTTATATCTTATTTTATTTTACATATTTATTTTAATAATTAAATCTTATATTATTTTAAATTATAGTACAAATTATGACACATACATATACATATATATCTATTTGCAAATAGTTGCTCGTGAATCGTCGGAATTTGGTCGAGGTCAAATGATTACATGAACATAGTTCAAAATTTTTTGAGACTCAACATTACAGACTTTTCTTATCGTGTCAAAAATATTAAATCGTGTCGAAAGTTTGGTTTAATATTTGTCAAAATTTTCCGGGTCATCACAGCACCTACCCGTTAAAGAAATTTCGTCCCGAAATTTGATCGAGGTCGTCATGGTTAACAATAAGAATGTTTTCCTGATGAATATGAGTTGATAAATAGAGTTTGGTTCGTACGCTCAGTTTAACCGTCCGTTTGAGGATGATACGCCGTGCTCATTTTCAATTGAGTACCCATATTTCATGAAACTTGTTCCAAAACCGGGACGTAAAACGAGTATCTGGATCCGAAACAATAGATATAGTAACCCCATGTCTCGATATCACCTCCTTGATAAACAATTTGGATAAAGTCTCTGATGATATCGTTTCCTGAATGGGAAGAAACAAAGCACTCTTCGTCAGTCGATCAACTATAACCCAAATCGAATCAAACTGGGTTCTCGCCGTTTTAGGTAACTTTGTGATGAAGTCCATGGTAATGTGCTCCCATTTCCATTTCGGGATTTCTAACGGTTGTAACTTACCGTACGGCTTTTGGTGTTCGGCTTTAATTGCAAACACGTGACGCATTGTTCAACATACTTAACCACATCACGTTTCATACCGGGCTACCAATAATCTTTCTTCAAGTCATAGTACATCTTTGTTGCACCCGGATGGATGGAATACTTTGACTTATGTGCTTCATCTAGTAGTACTTATCGGTTACCACCCATCTTAGGTACCCACACTCTTCCTTGAAATGACAACAAACCCCGCGAGCCCATAGTAATGAACTCCGTTTGCCCCACAATCCGCTCTTCATGCTTGTTGTGAACATACGCTTCTATTTAAATCTCACCAAGCTTTACAAGGAAATCATTAGTAATAATCATGCGTAACGATCCTACTCGTATCGCCGGATGTTGACTCTTTTGACTCAACGCATCCGCGACCACGTTCACCTTTCCCGGATGGTAAAGTATCTTACAATCATAATCCTTTACCACATCCATCCACCTACGTTGATGATAATTCAAATCTCGTTGAGTAAAGAGATGTTTCAAACTCTTATGGTCCGAATAAATCGTACACTTGACACCATACAAGTAGTGGCGCCAAATTTTCAACGCATGAACCACCACCGCCAATTCAAGATCATGAGTCAGATATCTCGTTTTGTGTTCCTTTAATTGTCGAGAGGCGTAAGCAATGACTTTACCTCTTTGCATTAGAACACACCCGAGCCCATTTAAGGACACATCACAATAAATCGTCATATCTTCCACCCCTTCCGGCAAAACTAACACCGGAGCTTGACACAACTTCTCTTTTAATAGTTGAAAAGCGATTTCTTGCTCGTTCTCCCAATTAAATCTTACGTTCTTCCTCGTCAATTTAGTCAAAGGAGAAGCAATCTTAGAAAAGTCCTGGATGAACCGACGATAATAACCGGCCAATCCGAGAAAGCTTCGGATTTCCGTAGGCGTAGTCGGTTGTCCCCAACTCTTCACCGTTTCTATCTTCCCCGGGTCTATTTGATTTCCTTCTTGATTCACAATATGGCCAAGGAATTGAACTTCCCTTAGCCAAAATTCACATTTGGAGAACTTGGCATACAACTTCTCCTTCTGCAATGTCTTCAACACTTCACGCAAATGGTTCTCATGTTCCTTCATACTCTTAGAATAAACAAGTATGTCGTCGATGAACACAATTACTGACTTGTCCAACATAGGTTGGCTCACTAGGTTCATAAGATCCATGAATGCCGCCGGTGCATTCGTAAGACCAAAAGGCATAACTACAAATTCAAAATGCCCGTAACGCGTTTGAAAAGCCGTTTTCTCTATGTCTTCCTCACGGACCCGCACTTGATGATAGCCGGACCGTAAGTCAATCTTAGAAAAATACGTTGCACCTTGGAGTTGGTCAAACAAATCGTCAATCCGATGTAATGGATAACGATTCTTGATCGTCACTTTATTCAACTCCCTATAATCGATGCACATCCGCATACTTCCATCTTTCTTTTTCACAAACAAAACCGGAGCACCCCATGGCGAGGAGCTCGGTCGAATGAAACCCTTCTCAAGCAACTCTTGGGTTTGATTTAACAACTCTTGCATTTTCGTTGGCGCTAAACGATAAGGAGTTTTAGCAATGGGAGTAGCTCCCGGAACTAACTCAATGCGAAATTCTACTTGTCTTTCCGCCGGTACACCCGGTAACTCATCCGGAAAAACATCTTCGAACTCACTAACCACCGGAATTTCACGTATAGGTGGTAGCTCGTCACGAGTATCAACAACATGGGCAAGAAAAGCCATGCCACCACTAACAAGAGAACGACGTGCCCGTGCAAAAGTGCATATCGGCACAAGTCTGCTACGCTTATCACCGTGAATAATTAACTCTTCCCCACTTGGGGTCTTCACTCGAATAGATTTTTCGTGGCATGCGATATAGGCTCTATTTCGATCGAGCCAATCCATACCAACAACGATATCAAAATCACCCAAAGTCATAGGGATGAGATCAATTTTAAAGTTTTCGGCACCAAACACAACATCACAATTTTTACATACGTCAACCACTAGCACCGTCTTGCCGTCCGCTATTTCGATTTCTACCGGACGACTTTACTTAGCTAATAGCTTATTAAGTTTAGGTACAAATCGAGGTGACACAAAAGACAAATTGGCACCACTATCAAATAGAATCCTTGCCGAATTAGAGTTAACCATGAAAGTACCTGAGACAACTTCGTTCGATTGTTTGGCTTCAACATTGGTCATCAAATAGTTTCGACCCCTAGCCGTACCCGCCGCCTTTTCTAACCGCTTAACATTATCATTGCGCAACTCGGGACACTCGGGCCTCTTGTGCCCTTCTTTACCACAATTGAAACAAGTAAATTTGGGTGTGGAAGGTGAGTTGTGGCAATCACGAGAGATGTGACCTTTTTGCCCACAAGTATAGCAAGTGGGTACATGACCACCGGAGCCACCTTTCTTCACACTGTTAACATTTTCGGAGCCCTTCTTGTTCCTTTTGTTGGAAAAGCTCGATTGACTCGAATTCTCGAACTTCCTCTTTCCAAAAGTAAAACTATTCTTTCTCAACACAAGCGCTTCAAAACCCTTCGCCATATTGAACAATTCATCAAAGCTCTTCACCACATTCACACTAATTTTCTCTTGATAATTATCATTCAAGATCCTATAAAAATCTTCCTTCAACATCTTATCGTTCCCGACATACTCCGGGCAAAATTGGGTTTTGGACAAAAACACGGATTTGAGAGTGTTCAAATCCATCGACCCTTGCCTCAAGGAACGTAACTCGTCCTTAAGCCTAGTTAGATCGGCCGAAGTTCGGTACTCATCGAAAAACTCTACCTTGAATTCATCCCAAGTAAAATCCATGCATTGTTCTTCACCATAAACTTGGATTTTCGCATCCCACCATAGCTTGGCGTCACCCCTTAACATGCTACAACCATACCTTGTCTTCTTATCAAGAGGACATTCACAAGTACGGAAAGCCCCCTCCATATCGGAGATCCATCGGGCACTCTTGAGAGGGTCTCGTTCACCTTCAAAGGTGGGAGGTTGAGAATCCTTAAAATTCTTATAAAATAAGTCCCGTCTCCCCACATTATCCTCTTGATGAACGGCTTTCACTTGCTCCTTGACTACATTGACTAATTGCTCGTCAATCGTATCTAGAAACATTTTCTTAACATCCTCGAGGAACTCCGCCTTTTGACGTTTAAAGATGGCCTCAACTTTGGCCGTGAACTCAACGTCCTCACTCGTACCCCCATTTTCGGTGTCGTGTCCGTTTCTCATCTTCATTCTATAAAACGGAAAAGATTAAACAATGAACGAAACAAAAGGACATAACACGTATGCATATACGTATACACCACACTACTCCATCTTACTCAACAATCGTCGTACATTACTTGTTTGACATGATTTGCACCCGTAACAATGGTAGCTAATCATTGTTACGTGAACACGTCGCATTAACTCGCTAGTACAACGTCCATCTCGCTTGATGATTGCTAAACACAACACAATTCAATTAGCACGAGGTTAGTTCACATAAGCCAAAGTACTAACAGTTCCCAATTTGACCCAAAGTCCTACAAGTCCCGCATAAAAGCGCATACACAATCAAGTCTAAGTCTAGGCACCTATCTCAAGTCGCCTAAATCCCTTAGACCATGCTCTGATGCCACTTGAAACAACCCAACCCGTACTCCGTACGATAAATTTTTTATTTTTTTTTAAAATGATACACATTTACGCGCCAATTAAATATGTAAACCATTCCACACGCTTCATTAAAACATACAACGAGTTTAATGTTTACAAAAAGGCACAAAGGCCATTAATGAATGTGATACAAGTTTGACCAACTACAAATGATAGTTTATAATCCAAACGACCCCTTGAGCATGGTTTGGGACTAAACTACCCAAAACGTAGGTCAACTTCCAAAAGCTTCATCATAACGTCAACAAGGACACCTGGTGCCTAATAACCCCCTTGCCCTTGTCCACACCTGCATCTAAAAAGATAAACAACGAGAGGGGTAAGCTAATGCTTAGTGAATGCAATAATTATACATACACATATATAATATATCTACTTGCAAACACTTACACAACACCGTACACAAGCTAGCAATTCGACAACCATGCAAAACATTATGCATATACCAATGACCACAATTCACATTGAGCTAGCAATAACAAAAGCATATAGTTCATATTTAAGTATGCTAATGCAAAATTCATACAACCATGGTTAACCAATCATAAAAGGAACGGTACTCTAATTTCACATTGGTGTTCATGACAACCGTTACTGCACAACACATATATCACTAACCCTTGGACAACACATATCCGTTTATAAAATTGTTAGTGTACAACACATATAACACTAAATCGGACAACACATATCCATTCATAAATCATTAGTGTACAACACATATAACACTAAATTGGAAAACATATATCCGTTCTTAAAACCGTTAGCGTACAACGCATATATCACTAACTTGGACAACACATATCCATTTCTACAAGTAAACACATCATATACGTACATGTATACTTATTCCACTCAGCTTGACACAAGAATGATGATTATGCACGTCCGAACTTCAAGACAATGTACCTAATTCATTAAGTACACATTCAATACACCAACTAGTGGAATTAACCACATTACACTTACTTGAGCATTTAATGACCCAATTCGCATTAAATGACTCAATCACACCAGTACCGCCCTTAAATGGCCAAGACGCGACTTTAACCACTAAAGCTATTGCATTAAAGTCTACCAACTTCAATTAACACAAACTTAGGGTAATTCATACCCATTTCACCCAAACTAGGTCAACTAGTACATTTTGACCCATTTTAAATTACTTAGCCACTCAATCAAGTCAAACTTACCCATTAACACTTCTTCCATAAATCCAAAAGTGTATTAGTGACTAGCAATACCATTTGGCAGTTACAACCTCAAATCATAAGACCAAAACCCTAGTTTGTGGCCATTAGGGTTTCATTACAACAACATAACCCAAATTCACCCATTTTACCCTCAAATGGGTCATACAAGTCTCTAGTAACCAAAACCCTAGCCATTAATCAATTAAAACTTAAAACATAGAGTTGGAACTTACCGAGACTATCAACGCGTAGCTAGAAACAAGAGGAACAACTTTAATTCTTGCTCCAAAGATCAACCCTCAATCCTTCACTCCCAAATCTCACTTTAAATCTAAATGGGTGTTGAGTTTTGGGAGAGAAAATAGAAAGAAAAGGGAAAAGAAATTAAATGAAATGGGTGTGTGGTTGTGATTTAATGCTCCCATCAGATTTATACACCAAATTACCAATTTGCCCCTTAAAGTCATTTAATTTGAGCTAAAACGATAAGGAGTTTTAGCAATGGGAGTAGCTCCCGGAACTAACTCAATGCGAAATTCTACTTGTCTTTCCGCCGAAACACCCGGTAACTCTTCCGGAAAAACATCTTCTAACTCACTAACCACCGGAATTTCACGTATAGGTGGTGGCTCGTCACGAGTATCAACAACATGGGCAAGAAAAGCCATGCCACCACTAACAAGAGAACGATGTGCCCGTGCAAAAGTGCATATCGGCACAAGTCTCCTACGCTTAACACCGTGAATAATTAACTCTTCCCCACTTGGGGTCTTCACTCGAATAGATTTTTCGTGGCATGCGATATCGGCTCTATTTCGATCGAGCCAATCCATACCAACAACGATATCAAAATCGCCCAAAGTCATAGGGATGAGATCAATTTTAAAGTTTTCGGCACCAAACACAACATCACAATTTTTACATACGTCAACCACTAGCACCGGCTTGCCGTCCGCTATTTCGACTTCTACCGGACGACTTAACTTAGCTAATAACTTATTAAGTTTAGGTACAAATTGAGGTGACACAAAAGACAAATTGGCACCACTATCAAATAGAATCCTTGTCGGATTAGAGTTAACCATGAAAGTACCTGAGACAACCTTGTTTGATTGTTTGGCTTCATCATTGGTCATCAAATAGTTTCGACCCCTAGCCGTACCCGCCGCCTTTTCTAACCGCTTAACATTATCATTGCGCAACTCGGGACACTCGGGCCTCTTGTGCCCTTCTTTACCACAATTGAAACAAGTAAATTTTGGTGTGGAAGGTGAGTTGTGGCAATCACGAGAGATGTGACCTTTTTGCCCACAAGTATAGCAAGTGGGTACATGACCACCGGAGCCACCTTTCTTCACACTGTTAACATTTTCGGAGCCCTTCTTGTTCCTTTTGTTGGAAAAGCTCGATTGACTCGAATTCTCGAACTTCCTCTTTCCAAAAGTAAAACTATTCTTTCTCAACACAAGCGCTTCAAAACCCTTCACGATGTTGAACAATTCATCAAAGCTCTTCACCACGTTCACACTAATTTTCTCTTGATAATTATCATTCAAGATCCTATAAAAACTTCCTTCAACATCTTATCGTTCCCGACATACTCCAGGCAAAATTGGGTTTTGGACAAAAACACGAATTTGAGAGTGTTCAAATCCATCGACCCTTGCCTCAAGGAACGTAACTCGTCCTTAAGCCTAGTTAGATCGGCCGAAGTTCGGTACTCATCGAAAAACTCTACCTTGAATTCATCCCAAGTAAAATCCATGCATTGTTCTTCACCATAAACTTGGATTTTCGCATCCCACCATAGCTTGGCGTCACCCCTTAACATGCTACAACCATACCTTATCTTCTTATCAAGAGGACATTCACAAGTACGGAAAGCCCCCTCCATATCAGAGATCCATCAGGCACTCTTGAGAGGGTCTCGTTCACTTTTTAAGGTGAGAGGTTGAGAATCCTTAAAATTCTTATAAAAGAAGTCCCGTCTCCCCACATTATACTCTTGATGAACGGCCTTCACTTGCTCCTTGACTACATTGACTAATTGCTCGTCAATCGTATCTAGAAACATTTTCTTAACATCCTCGAGGAACTCCGCCTTTTGACATTTAAAGATGGCCTCAACTTTGGCCGTGAACTCAACGTCCTCACTCGTACCCCCATTTTCGGTGTCGTGTCCGTTTCTCATCTTCATTCTATAAAAGGGAAAAGATTAAACAACGAACGAAACAAAAGGACATAACATGTATGCATATACGTATACCCCACACTACTCCATCTTACTCAACAATCGTCATACATTACTTGTTTGACACGATTTGCACCCGTAACAATGGTAGCTAATCATTGTTACTCGAACACGTCGCATTAACTCGCTAGTATAACGTCCATCTCGCTTGATGATTGCTAAACACAACACAATTCAATTAGCACGAGGTTAGTTCACATAAACCAATGTACTAACAGTTCCCGATTTGACCCAAAGTCCTACAAGTCCCGCATAAAAGCGCATACACAATCAAGTCTAAGTCTAGGCACCTATCTCAAGTCGCCTAAATCCCTTAGACCATGCTCTGATACCACTTGAAACAACCCAACCCGTGCTCCGTACGATAAATTTTTTTTTTTTAAATGATACACATTTACGCACCAATTAAATATGTAAACCATTACACACGCTTCATTAAAACATACAACGAGTTTAATGTTTACAAAAAGGCACAAAGGCCATTAACGAATGTGATACAAGTTTAACCAACTACAAATGATAGTTTATAATCCAAATGACCCCTTGAGCATGGTTTGGGACTAAACTACCCAAAACGTAGGTCAACTTCCAAAAGCTTCATCATAACGTCAACAAGGACACCTAGTGCCCAATAACCCCCTTGCCCTTGTCCACACCTGCATCTAAAAAGAAAAACAACGAGAGGGGTAAGCTAATGCTTAGTGAATGCAATAATTATACATACACATATATAATATATCTACTTGCAAACACTTACATAACACCGTACACAAGCTAGCAATTCGACAACCATGCAAAACATTATGCATATACCAATGACCGCAATTCACATTGAGCTAGCAATAACAAAAGCATATAGTTCATATTTAAGTATGCTAATGCACAATTCATACAACCATGGTTAACCAATCATAAAAGGAACGGTACTCTAATTTCCCATTGGTGTTCATAACAACCGTTAGTGCACAACACATATATCACTAACCCTTGGACAACACATATCCGTTTATAAAATCGTTAGTGTACAACACATATAACACTAAATCGGACAACACATATCCATTCATAAATCATTAGTGTACAACACATATAACACTAAATTGGACAACATATATCCGTTCTTAAAACCGTTAGCGTACAACGCATATTTCACTAACTTGGACAACACATATCTATTTCTACAAGTAAACACATCATATACGTACATCTATACTTATTCCACTCACCTTGACACAAGGATGATGATTATGCACGTCCGAACTTCAAGACAATATACCTAATTCATTAAGTACACATTCAATACACCAACTAGTGGAATTAACCACATTACACTTACTTGAGCATTTAATGACCCAATTCTCATTAAATGACTCAATCACACCAATACCGCCCTTAAATGGCCAAGACCCGACTTTAACCACTAAAGCTATTGCATTAAAGTCTACCAACTTCAATTAACACAAAATTAGGGTAATTCATACCCATTTCACCCAAACTAGGTCAACTAGTACATTTTGACCCATTTTAAATTACTTAGCCACTCAATCAAGTCAAACTTACCCATTAACACTTCTTCCATAAATCTAAAAGTGTATTAGTGACTAGGAATACCATTTGACACTTACAACCTCAAATCATAAGGCCAAAACCCTAGTTTGTGGCCATTAGGGTTTCATTACAACAACATAACCCAAATTCACCAATTTTACCCTCAAATGGGTCATACAAGTCTCTAGTAACCAAAACCCTAGCCATTAATCAATTAAAACTTACAAAATAGAGTTGGAACTTACCGAGACTATCAACGCGTAGCTAGAAACAAGAGGAACAACTTTAATTCTTGCTCCAAAGATCAACCCTCAATCCTTCACTCCCAAATCTCACTTTAAATCTAAATGGTTGTTGAGTTTTGGGAGACAAAATAGAAAGAAAAGGGAAAAGAAATTAAATGAAATTGGTGTGTGGTTGGGATTTAATGCTCCCATCAGATTTATACACCAAATTACCAATTTACCCCTGATGGTTAAAGCTAAGGTGTATAAAATACTATTAAATTTTCGCAGGAAATACTATTAAATACGATACAATTTTACACAAGATATTTATTTATTTAGAGAATGGATATACTTAAACCTTGCTACAACACTTATAGGCAGTGTACCTAATCGTACAGTAGTGTAGTTTTTAGTAAGTTCGGTTCGTTCCACAGGGAATCTTTTTCACAAAGCTTAACGCTATATTAGTTTAAATTTATAAAAATACAAATATATATATATATAAGTAATATTATTATTATAAAGGGGGGTTTTTACCGTTTAATGACCGGTTTGTCGATTTTAAAACTTTAGTAGCCGTTAAAACCAAATGTAAAATAATAAATAAATACAAGACTTAATTTAAAGCGTAAAGTAAATAACGATAATGAAATAGCGAATAATAAAAGTGCGATAAAATAAACTTGCGATAATTAAAAAGTACGATAATTAAAAGTGCAATTAAATATAATAACAATAAATAAAAGTGCTATAATTAGAAGTGCAATAAAGGAAATTAAATATGAAATAAAATAATTATGCTTATTTAAACTTCCGTAATCATGATGTTTGACGTGTTGATTTTAGTTTTATGCCCATGGGTTAATTGTCCTTTGTCCTGAATTATTTAATATGTCCATACAGATTTTGTCCATAACAGTCCATCAGTCATAAATATAAAGAGCGAAAGCCTTCGTCAAATTATTCTTATTCCCGAAGTCAAATATTCCAACTAATTGGGGATTCGAATTGTAACAAGGTTTTAATACTTTGTTTAATGAATACACCAGGTTATCGACTGCGTGTAAACCAAGGTTTTACTACTTTGTTAACAATTACACCAATTACCCTTGAATGTAATTCACCCCTGTTTCAACAAGTCTATTAACTATTAATCCAGTTCCGTATCCGGTAAAATGAATAATTATTGGTATTTATAGATATCCCGCCCACCGTACCCAGTCAAGTGTATGTGGTTATATATAAATACGTCAAATTATAAGTTTGTATATTAAATTAACAAGGTATTGTTTAGTTAATATAAAACCCATTAATAACCCATAGTCTAATTTCCACATGTGTCGTTCTTTTATCCAAACCCCAATTATGGTACAAAGCCCAATTACCCAATTTTAGTAATTAGCCCAACATCATGATTACTTCGGTATTAAATAAGCATAATAATAACTTAGCTACGAGACATTAAATTAAAAAGGTTGAACATAACTTACAATGATTAAAAATAGCGTAGCGTTACACGGACAGAATTTTAACTTACACCCTTACAACATTCGCTAACATACCCTTATTATTAGGATTAAAATTAAAATTAAAATTAAAATTAAAATATAAATTATAAATATAAATATTACATATATAGATAGAGATATTGATGGATATTGGATTAGTTGCGATCAGAATTCGTTTGCTTTTATAGGGAGTTTCAGTTTTTGGGGCTCCGCGAGTCGCGGAGTTTGAAATTCCAGCTCACCAACTTTGGAGTCTTTCTTGCCGACGGATTTTTATTATTTATATAATATATAAATAATTATAAGAATTATTTAAATATTATATTATATTTATGTGCATAGTTGACTTGTAATTTTTAGTCCGTTGCGTCGAGCGTTGAGAGTTGACTCTGGTCCCAGTTTCGGATTTTCGAATGTCCTTGCGTACAATTTAATATCTTGTACTTTGCGTTTTGAATCTTGTACTCTTGTAATTTCGAGACGTTTCTTATCAATAATTGGAACCTCATTGATTGTGTTTTGTACTTTTGAGCTTTTTGGTCGTTTGCGTCTTCAATTCGTCGAATCTGTCTTTTGTCTTCACCTTTTATTATTTAAACGAATATCACTTGTAAACAGAACAATTTCAACTAAAAGCTTGTCTTTCTTGAGGAATAATGCTATGAAATATATGTTCGTTTTTAGCATTATCAAATATTTCCACACTTGAGCATTACTTGTCCTCAAGCAATATCATCTTGAAATACTAGAATCACTTCTTTATTCTTCACACTTTGTACATCAGTGATTTCTATACGGCGGTATAAACAATGGTAGTAACGATATGGTTTACAGTCCCACATGACTATAAAAATTTAGATCCATTAAGGAAATTGGATCTTTATGAAAACATTTGATCTTTTGAAAATTAAATCTAGTTTTTACCCTAGATAGGTTTTCTGGAATAACCCTTCACCGGTGTTTGCAAAATATTTTTGTGGGTTTGGTGGGTTTCAGATTTGAAAATTTTAGCTCAAAACTTATGGTTTTGTGTCACCCACTTGCTAACCTTGTATTTGGAAAGCAACACGTCCAGTATACTTGCTCCGTATATTACCTTTCGGTAAACTACCGTCCGGTTGTAAAGGAAAGCGTTGAACAAGCAACTGTTAAGGCAATGTCCCCTGACATGCTTTTAATTATGGTCTATAACGTGTCAGACGCAATTACTATCCTTGGTAGGAGCAATAGTAAAGCTCACCCTTATAATTTTTCGGTCTGGCACAAGGTCCTGTCTTTGACCATGCTATGCAACCGCCGTTCTTACGGTTGACACCCGATTTGGTTCAGGTGACCTAATGAATTCCAGGTGAATTCCTAGGATTTTACGTTCAATGGTAATGAACGCATTGAAAATGGGTTTTCAGAAAACAAATCGGTTTATAATTTTGATCAAAATATTTTCTCGTTCAAGCTCGAGTTTAGATATCATTGAATTCCATGAGTTTGAATTCTCAATCTTTAAGGTCAATCTCAAGGATTGAGTAATATCAGTCTTAAAAGCTGATTTTTAATCTTTAAGGAGATTATCCTTTCTGGGGGTCTGATTCATTAGTCTTATCTAGCTAATTTGCACGGCGTCCTCCCCATTTTACGAGACAGATCCTCCCATGGTTAGGATAAGTCTGACCACTTGGCGACCCTGTTTGATGCTGAGGTCCGTGGATTTCCTGCTGATTTTAGTGATGACTTTTCTAGATTTTTCGTCAACCTACAGCTGGTCTGGACGACAACTTCTTGACCTAAATCAAGAAGCGCGTTTCTTTTTCGGAAGACTTTACTTCCTTTTAATGATGGAATTGATTCATCGTGTAGATCCATCTCTTCTTTTCTTTCATCGGGTAAAACAGTTTAGTTTGGTCCAAAGCAAAAGTATTTTCAGTTATTTGTACAAAAATATGTGATATATGTTTTGAATAACTTGGAGAATTTTCCCACACTTGGCTTTTATTTTCCTTTTTATTGTCCTCTATTCCATTTTAAATGAATTTTAACATTTTGGTTTGTTTATCAATTTATGTCCTTTCCGAGGTAACAATAATTTCGGTGTTAAAACCTAGTTTTATCATTCATAAATATGTATAAACATGATTTTGAGTTCATTTAATTAAAAATTTTGAAAAATTTTACTAGAATTGGGTAGTCAGTATATAAGACTAGGGCTGTTCTTTATTATCAGAGAGCACTAGATTCTAATACAACTACTACTTTACTAGTATTTCTAATGGTAACCAAGTGTATAAAGTAAAACTTTTAAAATCCGAAAGAATTTAACCCCTTCCCACACTTAAGATCTTGCAATGCCCTCATTTGCAAGAAATCAGTAACAATTTAAATTATTGAGGGTGATTTGTGTGAAAATGATTAAATTTTACCAAAGTTTCTAAACATATTTGTGTTTGTTTGCTGAATGATAAATGGTGCACATCATTTGTTTATTCCGTCTTGTTGTTATTTCACATATATTTTGCATCTTGTCGTCAAAATTAGTTTCTTTTGCTGAACTTAATGCCAGTCTTTGAAAATGCGTTGTTTTACCCTGTTGTGTACATAAGATAAACTGCATACATATATACATATTTTTGAAGTTTGGTATATTACCCCACATTCAAAAATTATTAAAATCTAAGAATAAAAGTTAGAAAATTATAAAAACTATTACAATATTAAATAAGTATTAAACGTATCAACATTACAAATAATAAAATATAAAAAACTAAGTAGACTAGGGATGATACTGATACTAGTAGGGGTTCCATGCATAACCATAGGTGCTATAAAATGCTTCGGCTGGGTTATACGTAGGATACGGTGGTTGAATCTCTATAGACCAGGGAGGGAATATGGGCTTTGGAGTAGGAATATAGTTTCTACCTATATGTTGGCAATAAGCTATGATTTGGTTTTGATGAACTTGCCAATCTTCAAATGCTCTTTGTCTAGCATTTTTGTACTCCTGTGAAGCTATAAACCTTTGCATTTCTTGCATTTCATTTCCCCCTTCTACATTACCTTGCTGTTGGTTTCTCTCAACCTGTGGATGTCTACCATGGTATTGTACTGCGGCGTTATTTCGCCACTTCAAAACTTTCGCACCATGGTATACATTTAAACCTATTATATCGCGGGGTTCTGGTTCTTCGACTAATAATCCCTCCCGACTTATATCCACACCGAGATATTCAGCAATCAAAGTAATAAATATACCACCTCCTATTATGCTATGCGGTCTCATCCCCCTAACCATAGCTGATAAATAATAACCCACACAATAAGGTATACTTACAGCGCTTTGTGGGTCTCGAATACACATATGGTAAAACAAATCCTATTCATTTACCTTTTCCTTGTTCTTACCTCTTTGTGTAATCGAATTAGCTAAAAAACCTATGAATTACTCTTAATTCATCTCTATCTATATCCAAATAAGAGTAATTTCCCCCTTTGAATCGGTGATAGCTAGTCATTTGACTCCATACACCATGCGTATCAAAATTTTCGTCTATCTTCCTACCGTTCAATATCAACCCTCTACAATCGGCAGATGCTAACTCCTCAGGCGTATATATACGTAAAGCCTGAGCCATGTCTAGTAAAGACATGTGGCGCATCGAACCTCCTAACAAAAATCTAATAAAAGATCGATCGGTTAAACTAGCTACCCGATCATTTAATTCTATACTACACAACAATTCTTCACACCATACTTTATATACAGGTCTACGCATGGTGAATAAACGTACCCAGTCGTTAAAAGTAGAATTACCATACCTCTGTGCAAGTAATTCCCTAATTGGCCAGGCCAATTCTACAGCTTCTAATGGTCCCCATTCTATGACCCTAGGTACCTCAACAACTTTAGAATGAAGAGTATGCAAACCCCTTTGGTATTTTGGATAATCTATCCAAAGTCTGTCAAATCTCAAGTTCGGGTGCAAATCTTCCAAGTGCATATCAGAAAATGTCATGACTGGATGAGGTATATCTTGTTTGTAGTAGTTATCCACCTCCTGTTGTTCAACATTCTCAGTAGGAGCATTGCGAGCTTGGGATGAAGATTCACCCCTTTCAGTCTGCAAAACACATAAAACACAATTTTTGTGCATCCAAATATGCATTAGTGTCAGCAAAATCATCAATCAAAATAATTACAATGACATGATCAATTTATATCAAACTTAAGCTCATTTTCATATTTTCATCAAATCTACACTTTTTCAAATAAGCATATACGAAAATGTTCGCAAAATTCATAAGCATTCAACTCAAATAACATGTCAAAATAATCATTACTAGCAATTAAACAAGTTTCAAATGGCATTATCTCTCAAAAATCAAGTTCATGAATTTTTAGACTTGAAAAAGTCCACTTTAATTCTCAAAATCATGTTTAGGCTCAAAGTTTGGATCATTTAACTACCTAAACATGTTACACTACTTAATTTAGCAACAATTCATGACAAAAATCGGCCATAACCTGTTTATATTAAAAAGCCCCAAATTGCTCAAGAACACAAACCCTAGATTACTCAAAATTTGAAGTTTAAGGCTTCTAATCATGTTAAATAGCATCAATCTAGGTTATACAAGCATAATACATAAACAATTTAAGCATAATTACACTAAAAAGCATCAAAATCGAATTGGGTATAAAATTGCTCAAGAACACTAATTTTCGGATTAAATGGTGTTTAGGTGTAGAAATTTACCGTTTTTCTTGAGTAATTCCTTGATAGCATCCTTCTTAACATGATTTTAGTAAAAGATTTTATGATTAACGGTTAAAAATTGTGATTTTGGGAGGGTTTTTTCGAGTTTTTGCGCAGTATTTTCGGGTTTTATTTGTGTTGTGGTGTGCAAATGAACTGCTCTTTACGTTTTTATTTTTTTCCGGGTTTTGGTCCCTCCGCGAGTCGCGGTGTTCGAACCTTCAAACTCCGCGAGTCGCGGAGTTTGTATATTTTTTTTTAAAGCATCTTATACTAATTAAAACAATTAAGTAATTAATTTTAAAATTTTGTTTCCCTTGTTATTTAGGACAAGGTCGTTTCGGATCGATGTCCTAGTCCGTCCTTCGACAAAATTTTAAAATTTGTCTTTTTCAAGCGATTGTTTTAAAAGCTTAGATTTTTTTAGTTTTTTAATATTTTTGGCATACTTTAATTCAATAAGATTAAAAATAATGATAATAAAAGTTCTCGTCCCTCCCTTGGGTAAAGCAATTTCGGTTCAAAGACCTAGTCTTCAACTTACGACGAATTTTAAAAATTATATTTTTAACTTAATGAGATAAAGTAAATTTTTGTTTTTAAATTCACACAACTCAAATATAAAATTCAAAATTAAAATTAAAAATTCACACCAAACTTAAAATTTGAAATGCATAAAATTAAAAATTCATATTTTAAAAATTAAAAATTCACACCAAACTTATATTAATTTTTCAAATATTTACAATTTTAAATATATTGATTTTACAAAGTTTACAATATTAATTTAAGATTTATATATTAATTTTAAAAACATGGTAAAAATAAAATTTAAAATCTTTTTGGCTTTTTATCCCACTTTAATCAATCAAATATTATCAAAAATATGCGCCCCTCTTTTCGGTAAAGTAATTTCGGTTCCAAGACCTAATTTAACTCAAGACGAATTTTTGAAATATTTTGGGTTGATTGATTAAAGATATTTATACCTTAAGAATAAACGTTAAATTTCGCAGTGATGCAATAAATTTTTGAATGATATCAATAATTTCGATCGCCAAACCTAATTTTATTCAATACCAATTTAATACTTTATAGCGAACAAATTAGCGTTTATTATCAAAAGGTTAAAAATAAAAATAAAAAAAATAAAAACTGTACAAACATACCTGTGAAATAGATTTCTTAGTTATGTGATCTATCCCATTCATAAGATAGTCGGTTTAATTGGTTTTCCATGGCTACATAGGCGTAACCTCAAGCATTCAGTGTTTTTTCTTCTAAACATATGAACGGTCCATCTCTGCATAAAGTAACAAATTCGGTATTTGAATAGGTTTGATTATTTGAACATTTACCTCCATGTGACCATTTTCCGCATTTGTGACATCTTTCTAGGTGTCGTGCTCTTCTTTTCGCTGCGGATTTTGATTTTCCTTTACCAAATTGTGACTTATTATCTTCGCATCTGGATTCTTTTCTAACTCCGTCCAATCTTTCTCTGATTACTGATACTATTTCACTCAGAAGTGTGTCATTATTACGTTTAGTGATCAAAGCGTGTAGCATTAGACCATGGTTTAGTTCACAGGCAGTCTTCATTTCCTAAAAAAAATAAAAATTCAGAATGGGGGGAGAAGACTAGTTCTTTAGGGTCTGCTAGGGAAAGACCATTCGGGTTCCATTTTCGAGAACTACACGAAAACAGACAATCTAACTCTAATAGAAATACATAAACCCCCTATACTTAGTTGAAATTGTGATTAACATTATTTTCAATTGAATCTTCAGCAACTTGTATATCTTTGACTTTTACTTCAATCCATTTGTTGATTTCCTCCGTAACTTTCACAAATTCAACTAACATTGCCTTTTCTTTTGACGATAAATTGGATATTAATCGGTTATATAACTTAAAGTTTCCTTTAATCTTAGCATCGTGAATCCGTTTATAAAGTTTCTTTGTTGAACTGTTAAAAATGGGTTCATCTAATTTCGTATCATCAACGGCATTCTTTGTGATTGGATCATCATTAAGTGTTTCTTCATCTTCCCCACACTTATGCATTTTTATTGGTCTAACAGTTTTGGTTTGTGGAGATCTAAACTTTCGGTTCACAAAGGTGATCGATGTATCACCATCTCTAAGTGTCATTCTACCTTCTCTTACATCAATGAATGCCTAGGTGGTTGCTAAAAATAGGCGACCTAGAATTAGAGGAATATCAAGGTTTTCCTCCATATTAATCACTATGAAGTTTGCAACAAAGGTCAAACTTCCCACGTTAACAAGTAAATTATTTGCTATTCCAATCGGGTGTTTAATGGTTTGGTCAAATGATTGAACACCTATTTTGGTTGGTTTTAATTTACCCATGCCTAATCTTTTGTATAAGGAAAGAGGCATAATATTTGCACTTGCTCCTAAATCTGCGAGTCCATTATATACAGCACCATCATTAAGTAAGTAAGAAATGATAAATTCACCCGGGTCTCCTGCTTTAGTAAGTCGAGTTGGTTTGTAAACCTTTTTCAGGTGTTCTTTCCTTGGTTCTTTCATTTCTATTTGAATTTATTGTTCACATTTTTCTTCGTTTCTTGGAATGGGAGGTTTGTATAGGAATTCTTCTTCATCACTCAAATTTGAATCCTCCCTATATTCCAATTTTGATTTTTCATATGTTGTTGATAACATATTTATGTTTTCATATTGAAGGTTTTCTTGGGTGGTGAAATTATGATTAACTTCATTGTCAACTTCCATCGGACCATGTATGTAATGTTTAACTCTGTGACCATTAACTTTAAATTCAATCCCATTTGAATTTATTAATTCTATCGTTCCGTATGGGAAAACTCTTTTGACTATGAATGGTCCAGACCATCTTGATTTCAATTTTTCAGGAAATAGCTTGAATCGTGAATTGAAAAGAAGAACTATGTCTCCTTCTTTAAATTCTTTTGAACTTCTGATTCTTTTATCATGCCATTTCTTCGTTCTTTCTTTATAGATTAACGAATTTTTGTATGCTTCATGTCTTAATTCTTCTAATTCGTTTAGTTGACTTAATCGTAGACGTCCGGCTTCATGTAAATCAAGATTACATGTCTTCAAAGCCCAAAATGCTTTGTGTTCAATTTCTACTGGAAGATGACATGCTTTTCCATAAACAAGTCTAAAAGGTGTGGTTCCAATTGGAGTTTTGTAGGCTGTTCTAAAAGCCCAGAGTGCATCCTCCAATTTAATGGACCATTCCTTCGGATTTGATCCTACGGTTTTCTCTAGAATAAGTTTTAAAGATCGGTTGGTATTTTCAACTTGTCCACTTGTTTCTGGATGATATGCGGTGGAGATTTTATGAGTTACTCCATATCTTTTAAGAACTTTCTCAAGTTGATTATTACAGAAATGAGTACCCCGATCACTTATTAAAGCTTTCGGTGTTCCAAACCTTGCAAAAAGACGTTTTAAAAAGTTGACTACAACTCGTGCGTCGTTAGTTGGGAGAGCTTGTGCTTCCGCCCATTTAGATACATAATCAATGGCTACGAGTATATATAGATTATTATGAGATTTTGGAAATGGACCCATAAAGTCAATACCCCAAATGTCAAATACTTCACATACTTGTATGACATTTTGTGGCATTTCATCACGTTGACTTATTTTTCCGGCCCTTTGACAAGCATCACAGGATTTGCAAAGAAGGTGTGCGTCTTTGTAAATTGTAGGCCAATAGAATCCAGCATCATAAAATTTTCTTGCTGTTAGTTGAGGCCCATAATGCCCTCCTGTTGCTCCTGTGTGACAATGGTTTAATATTTTACTGGCTTCATCTTCGAATACACATCGGCGTATTATTCCATCGGGACAACTTTTAAACAGATGTGGATCTTCCCAGAAATAGTGTTTTATATCACTGAAGAATTTCTTTCGTTTTTGGTACGATAATCCTTTTTCAAGGAATCCACATACTAAATAGTTTGCATAGTCTGCAAACCATGGGATTTCATTATAATCTACCTTCAATAGATATTTGATGTCAAAGCTAAGGGGTATAAAATACTATTGAAGTTTACAAGGAAACACTATTAAATACGATACAATTTTACACAAGATATTTATTTATTTATAGAATGGATATACTTAAACCTTGCTACAACACTTATAGGCAGTGTACCTAATCGTACAGTAGTGTAGTTTTTAGTAAGTCCGGTTCGTTCCACAGGGAATCTTTTTTAAACAAAGCTCAACGCTATATTAATTTACTTTTATAAAAATACAAACATATATATAAGTAATATTATTATTATAAAGGGGGGTTTTTACCGTTTAATGACCGGTTTGTCGATTTTAAAACTTTAGTCGCAGTTAAAACCAAATGTAAAATATTAAAAATAAATACAAGACTTAAATTAAAGCGTAAAGTAAATAACGATAATGAAATTGCGAATAATAAAAGTGCGATAAAATAAAATTGCGATAATTAAAAAGTACGATAATTAAAAGTGCGATTAAATAACAATAAATAAAAGTGCGATAATTAGAAGTGCAATTAAATATAAAATAAAGGAAATTAAATATGAAATAAAAGAATTATGCTTATTTAAACTTCCGTAATCATGATGTTTGACATGTTGATTTTAGTTTTATGCCCATGGGTTAATTGTCCTTTGTCCTGGATTATTTAATATGTCCGTCTGGTTTTTGTCCATAACAGTCCATCAGTCATAAATATAAAGTGCGAGTGTCCTCATCAAATTATTCTTATACCCGAAGTTAAATATTCCAACTAATTGGGGATTCGAATTGTAACAAGGTTTTAATACTTTGTTTAATGAATACACCAGGTTATCGACTGCGTGTAAACCAAGGTTTTACTACTTTGTTAACAATTACACCAATTACCCTTGAATGTAATTTCACCCCTGTTTTAATTATTCTAGTGGCTATTAATTCATTCCCGTGTCCGGTTAAATGAACGATTATTCGTACATATAAATACCCCGCCCATCGTGTCCGATCGAGTGTATATGGTAATTTATAGGGACGCCCAATTGTAAATCTTTATATTAACATTAACAAACTATCATTTAGTTAAACAAATATAAAGCCCATTAATAGCTCATAGTCTAATTTCCACAAGTGTCGTTCTTTTGTCCAAACCCCAATTATGGTACAAAGCCCAATTACCCATTTTTAGTAATTAGCCCAACATCATGATTACTTCGTTTTAAATAAGCATAATAATAACTTAGCTACGAGACATTAATGTAAAAAGGTTGAACATAACTTACAATGATTAAAAATAGCGTAGCGTTACACGGACAGAATTTCGACTTACACCCTTACAACATTCGCTAACATACCCTTATTATTAGAATTATAATTAAAATTAAAATTAAAATATAAATTATAAATATATATATATCGTATGAATGAGGAGAAAAAAGATGATGAAAATGATCAGATTTCGGTTTGCTTTATAGGGAGTTTTTCATTTTGGGGCTCCGCGACTCGCGGTGAAATCCTCTTCAAACTCCGCGAGTCGCGGAGAATGAATTTACAGCTCACACCCTTGGAGTCTTTCTCTGCCGACGGTTTTTATTTATAAATATAATATATATATAATTAATATAATTAATTATATATTATATTATATTTATATACCTAGTTAACTTGTAATTTTTAGTCCGTTGCGTCGAGCGTTAAGAGTTGACTCTGGTCCCGGTTCCGGATTTTCGAACGTCCTTGCGTACAATTTAATATCTTATACTTTGCGTTTTGAATCTTGTATTCTTGTAATTTCGAGACATTTCTTATCAATAATTGGAACCTTTTTTATTGTCTTTTGTACTTTTGAGCTTTTTGGTCGTTTGCGTCTTCAATTCGTCGAATCTGTCTTTTGTCTTCACCTTTTATTATTTAAACGAATATCACTTGTAAATAGAACAATTGCAACTAAAAGCTTGTCTTTCTTGAGGAATAATGCTATGAAATATATGTTCGTTTTTAGCATTATCAAATATTCCCACACTTGAGCGTTGCTTGTCCTCAAGCAATATCGTCTTGAAATACTAGAATCACTTCTTTATTCTTCACACTGTGTACATCAGTGATTTCTATACGGCGGTATAAACAATGGTAGTAACGATATGGTTTACAGTCCCACATGACTATAAAAATTTAGATCCATTAAGGAAATTGGATCTTTATGAAAACATTTGATCTTTTGAAAATTAAATCTAGTTTTTACCCTAGATAAGTTTTCCGGGATAACCCTTTACCGGTGTTTGCAAAATATTTTTGTGGGTTTGGTGGGTTTCAGATTTGAAAATTTTAGCTCAAACTTGCGGTTTTGTGTCACCCACTTGCTAACCTTGTATTTGGAAAGCAACACGTCCAGTTTACTTGTTACGTATATTACCTTTCGGTAAACTACCGTCCGGTTGAAAGGAAAGCGTTGAACAAGCAACTGTTAAGGCAATGTCCCCTGACATGCTTTTAATTATGGTCTATAACGTGTCGGACGCAATTACTATCCTTGGTAGGAGCAATAGTAAAGCTCACCCTTATAATTTTTCGGTATGGCACAAGGTCCTGTCTTTGACCACTATGCAACCACCGTTCTTACGGTTGACACCCGATTTAGTTCAGGTGACCTAATGAATTCCAGGTGAATTCCTAGGTTTTTACGTTCAATGGTAATGAACGCATTGAAAATAGGGTTTTCAGAAAACAAATCGGTTTGTAATTTTGATCAAAATATTTTCTCGTTCAAGCTCGAGTTTAGATATCATTGAATTCCATGAGTTTGTAATTCTCAATCTTTAAGGTCAATCTCTAGGATTGAGTAATATCAGTCTTAAAAGCTGATTTTTTTATCTTTAAGGAGATTATCCTTTCTGGGGATCTGATTCATTAGTCTTGTCCAGCTAATTTGCATGGTGCCCCCCATTGTACGAGATAAATCCTTCTCATGGTTAGGATAAATCTGACCACCTGGCGACCCTGTTTTATGCTGAGGTCCGTGAATTTCCTGCTGATTTTAGTGATGACTTTTCTAGATTTTTCGTCAACCTACAGCTGGTCTGGACGACAACTTCATGACCTAAATCAAGAAGCGCGTGTCTTTTTCGGAAGACTTTACTTCCTTTTAATGATGGAATTGATTCATCGTGTAGATCCATCTCTTCTTTTCTTTTATCGGGTAAAACAGTTTAGTTTAGTCCAAAGCAAAAGTATTTTCAGTTACTTGTTACAGATATATGTGACATATGTTTAAGATAACTTGGTAAATTTTCCCACACTTGGCTTTTATTTTCCTTTTTATCGTCCTCTATTCCATTTTAAATGAATTTTAACATTTTGGTTTGTTTCTCAATTTATGTCCTTTCCGAGGTAACAATAATTTCGGTGTTAAAACCTAGTTTTATCGTTCATAAATATGTATAAACATGATTTTGAGTTCATTTAATTGAAAATTTTGAAAAATTTTACTAGAATTGGGTAGTCAGTATATAAGACTAGGGCTGTTCTTTTTTATCAGAGAGCACTAGATTCTAATACAACTACTGCTTTACTAGTATTTTTAATGGTAACCAAGTGTTTAAGATAAAAATTTTAAAATCCGAAAGAATTTAACCCCTTCCCACACTTAAGATCTTGCAATGCCCTCATTTGCAAGAAATCAGTAACAATTTAAATTATTGAGGGTGATTTGTGTGAAAATGATTAATTTTTTACCAAAGTTTCCAAATATATTGGCGTTTGTTTGCTGAATGATAAATGGTGCACATCATTTGTTCATTCCGTCTTGTTGTTATTTCACATATATTTTGCATCTTGTCGTCAAAATTAGTTGCTTTTGCTGAACTTAATGCCAGTCTTTGAAAATGCGTTGTTTTACCCTGTTGTGTACATAAGATAAACTGCAAACATATATACATATTTTTGAAGTTTGGTATATTACCCCACATTCAAAAATTATTAAAATCTAAGAATAAAAGTTAGATAATTATAAAAATGATTACAATATTAACAAAAGTATTAAACGTATCAATAATTACAAATTACAAAATAAAAATAAAATAATAAGTAAACTAAGGATGATATTGGTACCAATAGGGGTTCCAGGCATAACCATAGGTGCTATAGAATGCTTTGGCAGGGTTATACGTAGGATATGGTGGCTGCATCTCTATAGACCAGGGAGGGAAGATGGGTTTCGGTGTAGGAATATAGTTTCTACCTATATGTTGGCAATGAGCTATGATTTGGTTCTGATGAACTTGCCAATCTTCAAATGCTCTCTGTCTAGCATTTTCGTATTCCTGAGAAGCTATAAACCTTTGCATTTCTTGCATCCCATTCCCCCCTCCTACATTACCTTGCTGTTGGTTTCTCTCCACCTGTGGATGTCTACCATGGTATCGTACTGCGGCGTTATTTTGCCTCTTCAAAACTTTCGCACCATGGTATACATTTAAACCTATAGTATCGCGGGGTTCTGGTTCTTCTACTAATAATCCCCCCCGACTTATATCCACACCGAGATATTCACCAATCAAAGTAATAAAAATACCACCTCCTATTATGCTATGCGGTCGCATCCCCCGAACCATAGCTGATAAATAATAACCCACACAATATGGTATACTTACAGCGCTTTGTGGGTCTCGAATACACATATGGTAAAACAAATCCTGTTCATTTACTTTTTCTTTGTTCTTACCCCTTTGTGTAATCGAATTAGCTAAAAACCTATGTATCACTCTTAATTCGGCTCTATCTATATCTAAATAAGAGTAATTTCCCCCTTTGAAACGGTGATGGCTTGTCATTTGACTCCACACACCATGTGTATCAAAATTTTCATCTATCTTTCTACCGTTTAGTATCAATCCTCTACAATCGGCAGACGCTAACTCCTCAGGCGTATATATACGTAAAGCCTGAGCCATGTCCAGTAAAGACATGTGGCGCATCGAACCGCCTAACAAAAATCTAATAAAAGAATGATCGGTTAAACTAGCTACCCGATCATTCAACTCTATACTACATAACAATTCTTCACACCATACTTTATATACAGGTCTACGCATGGTGAATAAATGTACCCACTCATTAAAAGAAGAATTACCATACCTCTGTACAAGTAATTCCCTAATTGGCCCGGCCAATTCTACAGCTTCTAAGGGTCCCCATTCTATGACCCTCGGTACCTCAACAACCTTAGAATGAAGAGTATGCAAACCCCTTTGATATTTTGGATAATCTATCCAAAGTCTGTCAAATCTCAGGTTCGGGTGCAACTCTTCCAAGTGCATATCGAAAAAGGTCATGACTGGATGAGGTATATCCTGCTTGTAGTAGTTATCCACCTCCTGTTGTTCCAAATTCTCAGCAGGAGCATTGCGGGCTTGGGATGAAGATTCACCCCTTTCATTCTGCAAAACACATCAAACACAATTTTTGTGCATCCAAATATGCATTAGTGTCAGCAAAATCATCAATCAAAATAATTACAATGACATTATCAATTTATATCAAACTTAAGCTCATTTTCACATTTTTATCAAATCTACACTTTTTCAAATAAGCATATACGAAAATGTTTGCCAAGTTCATAAGCATTCAACTCAAATAACATGTCAAAATAATCATTACTAGCAATTAAACAAGTCTCAAATGGCATTATCTTTCAAAAATCAAGTTCATGAATTTTAGACTTGAAAAAGTCCACTTTAATTCTCAAAATTCATATTTAGGCTCCAAGTTTGGATCATTTAACTACCTAAACATGTTACATTACTTATTTTAGCAACAATTCATGACAAAAATCGGCCATAACCTGTTTATATCAAAAAGCCCCAAATTGCTCAAGAACACAAACCCTAGATTACTCAAAATTTGTAGTTTAAGGCTTCTAATCATGTTAAACAGCATCAATCTAGGTTATACAAGCATAATACATAAACAATTTAAGCCTAATTACACTAAAAAGCATCAAAATCAAATTGGGGAAAAAATTGCTCAAGAACACCAAATTTCGGATTAAATGGTGTTTAGGTGTAGAAATTTACCGTTTTTCTTGAGTAATTCTTAGATTCCATCCTTCTCAACATGATTTTAGCAAAAGATTTGATGATTAACGGTTAAAAATTGTGATTTTGGGGTGTATTTTTCGTGTATTTTCGGGGTTTTTTCGCTGTGTTCTTCGCAGTGTGTTTTTGTGGGGAGTAAACTGATCTGTTTTTACGTTTTATTTTTTTTTTCTGAGTTTTGGTCCATCCGCGAGTCGTGGAGATTTCCCTTTCAAACTCCGCGAGTCGCGGAGTTTGCTTTTTTTTTTTTTTTTTTTTTTTATATAATCTTTAACTTATAAAACAATTAAGTAATTAATTTTAAAATTTTGTTTCCCTTGTTATTTAGGACGAGGTCGTTTCGGATCGATGTCCTAGTCCGTCCTTCGACAAAATTTTAAAATTTGTCTTTTTGTAGCGTTTGTTTTAAAAGCTAAGATTTTTGGGGTTTTTAATGTTTTTGGCATACTTTAATTCAATAAAATTAAAAATAATGATAATAAAAGTTCTCGTCCCTCCCTCGGGTAAAGCAATTACGGTTCAAAGACCTAGTCTTTAACTTACGACGAATTTTAAAAATCATATTTTTAACTTAATGAGATAAAGTAAATTTTTCTTTTTAAATTCACACAACTTAAATATAAAATTCAAAATTAATATTAAAAATTCACACCAAACTTAAAATTTGAAATGCATAAAATTAAAAATTCATATTTTAAAAATTAAAAGTTCACACCAATATTAATTTAAAAATTCATATTATAAATTCACACCAAACTTATATTATGGTTCAAATATTTACAATTTTAAATATATTGTTTTTATAAATTTTACAATATTAATTTAAGATTTAAATATTAATTTTAAAAACATGGTAAAAATAAAATTAAAAATCTTTTTGTCTTTTTATCCCACTTTAATCAATCAAATATTATCAAAAATATGCGCCCCTCTTTTCGGTAAAGTAATTTCGGTTCCAAGACCTAATTTAACTCATGACGAATTTTTGAAATATGTTGTGTTGATTGATTAAAGATATTTATACCTTAAGAATAAACGTTAAATTTCGCAGTGATGTAATAAATTTTTGAATGATATCAATAATTTCGGTCGCCAAACCTAATTTTATTCAATACCAATTTAATACTTTTTAGCGAACAAATTAGCGTTTATTATCAAAAGGTTAAAAATAAAAATAAAAATAAAAACTGTACAGACATACCTGTGGAATAGATTTCTTAGTTATATGATCTATCCCATTCATAAGATAGTCGGTTTAATTGGTTTTCCATAGCTACATAAGCGTAACCTCGAGCATTCAGTGTCTTTTCTTCTAAACATATGAACGGTCCGTCTCTGCATAAAGTAACAAATTCGGTATTTGAATAGGTTTGATTATTTGAACATTTACCTCCATGTGACCATTTTCCGCATTTGTGACATCTTTCTAGGTGTCGTGCTCTTCTTTTCGCTGCGGATTTTGATTTTCCTTTACCAAATTGTAACTTATTATCTTCGCATCTGGATTCTTTTCTAACTCCGTCCATTCTTTCTCTGATTACTGATACTAATTCACTCGGTAGTATGTCATTATTACGTTTAGTGATCAAAGCGTGTAGCATTAGACCATGGTTTAGTTCACAGGCAGTCTTCATTTTGTAAAAACCTAAAAAAAAATAAAAATTCAGAATGGGGGGAGAAGACTAGTTCTTTAGGGTCTGCTAGGGAAAGACCATTCGGGTTCCATTTTCGAGAACTACACGAAAACAGACAATCTAACTCTAACAGAAATACATATTATCCTTTAAAGACTTGATTCTCCCCACACTTAGTTAGCTGTGGTGTCGAAATTATGATTAACTTCGTTGTCGACTTCCATCGGACCATGTATGTAATGTTTAACTCTGTGACCATTAACTTTAAATTCAATCCCATTTGAATTTATCAATTCTATCGTTCCGTATGGGAAAACTCTTTTGACTATGAATGGTCCAGACCATCTTGATTTCAATTTTCCAGGAAATAGCTTGAATCGTGAATTGAAAAGAAGAACTCTGTCTCCTTCTTTAAATTCTTTTGAACTTCTGATTCTTTTATCATGCCATTTCTTCATTCTTTCTTTATAGATTAACGAATTTTCGTATGCTTCATGTCTTAATTCTTCTAATTCGTTTAGTTGACTTAATCGTAGACGTCCGGCTTCATGTAAATCAAGATTACATGTCTTCAAAGCCCAAAATGCTTTGTGTTCAATTTCTACTGGAAGATGACATGCTTTTCCATAAACAAGTCTAAAAGGTGTGGTTCCAATTGGAGTTTTGTAGGCTGTTCTAAAAGCCCAGAGTGCATCCTCCAATTTAATGGACCATTCCTTCGGATTTGATCCTACGGTTTTCTCTAGAATACGTTTTAAAGCTCGGTTGGTATTTTTAACTTGTCCACTTGTTTGTGGATGATATGCGGTGGAGATTTTATGAGTTACTCCATATCTTTTAAGAACTTTCTCAAGTTGATTATTACAGAAATGAGTACCCCGATCACTTATTAAAGCTTTCGGTGTTCCAAACCTTGCAAAAAGACGTTTTAAAAAGTTGACTATAACTCGTGCATCGTTAGTTGGGAGAGCTTGTGCTTCCGCCCATTTAGATACATAATCAATGGCTACGAGTATATATAGATTATTATGAGATTTTGGAAATGGACCCATAAAGTCAATACCCCAAATGTCAAATACTTCACATACTTGGATGACATTTTGTGGCATTTCATCACGTTGATTTATTTTTCCTGCCCTTTGACATGCATCACAGGATTTGCAAAGAAGGTGTGCGTCTTTGTAAATTGTTGGCCAATAGAATCTAGCATCATAAACTTTTCTTGCTGTTAGTTGAGGCCCATAATGCCCTCCTGTTGGTCCTGTGTGACAATGGTTTAATATTTTACTAGCTTCATCTACAAATACACATCGGCGTATTATTCCATCGGGACAACTTTTAAACAGATGTGGATCTTCCCAGAAATAGTGTTTTATATCACTGAAGAATTTCTTTCGTCTTTGGTACGATAATCCTTTTTCAAGGAATCCACAAACTAAGTAGTTTGCATAGTCTGCAAACCATGATATTTCTTTATAATCTATCTTCAATAGATATTCATCAGGAAAGTTGTCTTGTATGGCTGATTCATTTAGAACTTCTAATTCGGGATTTTCAAGACGAGAAAGATGATCAGCGGCGAGATTTTCTGCTCCTCTTTTATCTCGGATTTCAATATCAAACTCTTGTAAGAGTAAGATCCAACGGATTAATCTTGGTTTAGCATCTTGTTTTGAAAATAGGTATCTAAGAGCAGAATGGTCGGTATAGACCACCGTTTTTGCTAGAACGAGATATGATCGAAATTTGTCAAAAGCAAAGACAATAGCAAGGAGTTCTTTTTCAGTAGTTGTATAGTTCGTTTGTGCTCCTTGTAATGTCTTACTAGCATAATATATAGGTTGAAATCGTTTTTCAATCCTTTGTCCTAAAACGGCTCCCATTGCAAAATCACTTGCATCGCACATTAGTTCAAATGGTAGATTCCAATTTGGTGTTATCATGATCGGTGCATTAGTGAGTTTCTCTTTAAGAATATTAAAAGATTTGATACACTCATCTGAAAAGATGAATGGCGCATCCTTTTCTAGGAGTTTATTCATAGGAGTGGCAATTTTAGAAAAATCTTTTATGAAACGTCGGTAAAAACTGGCATGCCCTAGAAAACTCCTAACTCCTCTAACATTGGTGGGATGTGGAAGTTTAGCAATTACATCTACTTTAGCTCTATCCACTTCAATTCCTTCTTTTGAAATTTTATGTCCAAGAACGATGCCTTCTTTAACCATGAAATGGCATTTCTCCCAATTAAGTACTAGATTTGATTTTTCGCATCTAATTAGCATTCTTTCCAGATTAACTAGACATGATTTAAATGTATCACCGAAGACTGAAAAGTCATCCATGAATACTTCCATGCATTCTTCTATCATGTCATGAAAAATCGCCATCATACACCTTTGAAAGGTTGCAGGGGCGTTGCAAAGTCCAAATGGCATGCGTTTGTAAGCAAAAGTACCATAAGGGCACGTGAATGTGGTTTTCTCTTGATCTTCGGGTGCTATTGGAATTTGAAAATATCCGGAAAATCCATCTAGAAAACAATAGTAACTATTTCCGGCTAATCTTTCCAACATTTGATCTATGAAAGGTAAGGGAAAGTGATCTTTTCTGGTGGCGTCATTTAATTTTCTATAATCAATACATACACGCCATCCTGTTACAGTCCTAGTAGGAATAAGCTCATTTTTTTCATTTGTGATGACAGTCATGCCACCCTTCTTAGGCACGCATTGAACTGGGCTTACCCATGGACTATCAGAAATTGGATATATCAAACCTGCATCTAGCAGTTTAATAATCTCCTTCTTAACTACATCTTGCATATTAGGATTTAGTCTTCGTTGGCGTTGCACATACGTTTTATGACCTTCTTCCATAAGGATTTTATGTGTGCAATACGAAGGACTTATTCCTTTAATATCATGAATCTTCCATGCAATGGCTGGTTTATGAGCTTTCAACACAGAAATGAGTTGTGATTTCTCATTTTCAGTAAGAGAAGACGATATTATTACAGGTAATTCAGATTCACCATGTAAATAAGCGTATTCCAAATGGTTTGGAAGTGGCTTTAACTCTAATTTCGGAGGTTCTTCTATCGATGATTTGTATCGATATCTGTCTTCTTCTTTTAGCATTTGAATTTCTTCTGTTGTTGGTTCATATCCATTAGCTATTAGTGTAGCTAACATTTCAGCTTCATCAATTGGTTCATTACCTTCTCCTAAAGAACATTCTTCTGTTCCTTGTAATTCTAGAAATTCTTCTAATAATTCTGCATGTGCATCTATAGTTTGAATATAATAACATGTATCATCTGCAGATTGTAGTTGTTGCATTGCTCTATCAACTGAAAAGGTAACACTCTCATCCTCTATACTTAGGGTCAGTTTCTTACCGAACACGTCTATCATTGCTTTAGCCATGTTTAAGAATGGTCTTCCTAATATGAGAGGAACTTGAGAATCTTCTTCCATGTCCAGAACAACAAAATCTACTGGAAATACTAAAGTACCAACTTTAACTAGCATGTTCTCCATTATCCCTCTAGGATATTTTATTGATCTATCGGCTAGTTATATGCTTATTCTGGTTGGTTTTAATTCTCCAAGGTCTAGTTTAGCGTATAGTGAATACGGCATTAGATTTATGCTAGCACCTAAGTCTGCCAATGCTTCTATTGAACTAAGACTACCCAGAAAACATGGAATTGTGAAACTTCCTGGATCAGATAGTTTTTCTGGTATCTTATTCAACAGCACTGCTGAACAATTAGCATTCATAGTAACAGCCGAGAGTTCTTCCATTTTCTTTCTATTTGAGATTAGATCTTTCAAGAATTTAGCATATCTAGGCATTCCTGAAATCACATCAATGAAAGGAAGATTTACATTTATCTGTTTAAACATATCCAAAAATTTGGATTGCTCGGCTTCAAGTTTCTCTTTCTTCATTTTACTCGGGTAAGGAAGTGGTGGTTGGTATGGTTTAACATAAGGTTTATCCTTAACTGTGTTATCTTCATTAACCTTTTCAACTACCGGTTCTTTTTCCTTATCTTGATCAGGTTGTGGTTCTTGTGGAGTAGGAATGGTTTCATCAGAAGTTATAGGTATTTCAGGTGGTTTAAGTGTTGTACCCCTTCTTGTGGTAATGACTTTAGCTGTTTCACTCCGGGGGTTAGCATTTGTATCACTAGGTAGACTTCCCGGTTTTCTTTCACCTATTAACCTTGCTAGGTTACTTACTTCTTGTTCCAGATTTTGAATAGAAGCTTGTTGATTTCTAAATACTTGAGCATTTTGTTCATTGGTTTGTTTCTGAGAGGTGAAAAACTGCGTTTGAGTTTCAACTAGTTTCGTCATCATATCTTCTAAATTCAGCTTTTTATCATCGGTTTGTTGTGGTGGTTTGTTTTGAAAATTCGGTCTTTGCTGATTGTAAGTATTATTGGATACTTGTTGATTGCTAGGACCTTGTTGGTTGTTGTATGGAATATTTCGGTTATAATTCTGGTTTTGATTGTAAATTGGTCTTGGCGGTTGATAATTATTCTGATAATTATTTCCAGGCCTTTGGTTTATGTATGAAATATTCTCTCTTTGTTCCATTGTTAATTCAATACTGAGACAATCTTTTGTCAAATGTGGTCCTCCACACTGCTCACAACTAATTCGTATTGAGTGAATATCCTTAGTCATCTTTTCCATTCGTCTCTCCACAGCATGTATCTTTGCGGAAATGGAATCTAAGTCATGGCTAGAATCGGCTCTAGCTGCTTTAGATGATCTAACGATATCTTTTTCTTGGTGCCACTCATGTGAGTGGGAAGCAGTGTTATCAATAATTTTGTAAGCATCAGTTTCGGTTTTCTTCATAATAGAACCACCAGCTGCTATATCTATGTCTTTTCTTGTAGTGATGTCGCATCCTTGGTAGAATATTTGTACTATTTGACAGGTGTCTAAACCATGTTGCGGACATCCTCTTAACAACTTTCCATATCTAGTCCACGCCTCATATAGAGTTTCATTTGGTTTCTGTGTGAACGTAACAATTTCTGCTTGAAGTCTTACGGCTTTAGATGCAGGAAAGAATTGTTTAAGAAATTTGTCAACTAAAACGTCCCATGTATCGATCGCCCCTTCAGGTAACGATTCCAACCAATCTTTGGCTTCTCCCTTTAAAGTCCAGGGAAATAACATGAGATATATCTGTTCATCCTCCACTTCTCGGATTTTAAATAGTGTGCAGATCCTATTAAAGGTACGTAGATGTTCATTTGGATCTTCCTTCGGCGCACCACTAAATTGGCATTGATTAGTCACCATGTGCAGAATTTGTCCTTTGATTTCATAATCTGGCGCATTAATGTCTGGATGAGTAATTGCGTGACCTTGGCCAGTGCGTTTAGCTCTCATTCGGTCTTCCATACTTAAAGGTTCCAGATTCTCCATAATTGAATTTGTTGAATCGGAATCACTAGATGATTCTGATTTAATGGTTCGTTCCTCAACAATCTCTGTTTGAATAATTGGTGGTTCCGGAGGAAAGTTTAATGGTTCAGGATCTACGAACCGTTCCTGAATATTTTCCGGATTCTCAATTGTGAGGTCGGGTTCAAAAAATGGATTATCGGAAATTTGAACTGAAATACTTGGTCGACTGGATGACGATTCTAAAGAAAAATCAACGGCGGTTATATTTGCTAAATGTCTTGATCTAGTTACAGGTGGTGAACGTACAAAAGGTGGTGAATGTCTTGCTCGGTGCATTCACTGAATATCCTATTAGTTTTAAAAAGGAAAGAAAAATTATAATAAGTTATCCAACCAATAGACTTTTCTGATTTTGCCCACGTTTTGAATAGCCAAAAGATGCAGCAGAGGGGCAGGATTCGTTTGGTCTCAATATAATTGAGGACTGTTTGGCTCCAATAACCCGGTCCACGTACAAATCCAACTATTACTACGAACCAGAAAATTTTGACGTCTATCAATTTAACCACTCAAAATAAATTTTCGTAATTTTAAGAAATTTAGATAAGAAGTAGAATAAAATTCTAAGTCCTAAAAACTAGAATGGCGAGAAATAAGAAAGAAAAAGAGTTCGTCGAAAAAGGTCGAAAAAGAAAAAAATGGTTGAAAAATAAAAGGTGACGGAAAAATAAAAGAAACTTATAAAAACTTAAAAATACTTGACTAACCTAACCTTATTACTATAACTAACTTAAAATTATAATCGCAAATTGAAATTACTAATTGGAATGATAATTGATACATAGGTAAAAGTCGTCTAAAAATATTAAAGCTTACAGGAAAAACTAAATCCCAAATGGAAATAACTTAAAAAGAAACTAAAACTTAAAAAGGCGTCGCAAAATTCTAAAGTACCTAAATCTTAGTCTAAAGAAAAAGCACTTAAGGAATTCTACGGCAAAGCCTAAAAATCTAGGAGTAAAAATAAATATAGCAAAAACTAAGTTTAAAATTAAATATGAGCTAAAAATACAAATATTACGCTAAAACGATTAAAAAGGGACAAAATATAAAAATATACAAAAAGTTGTAAAAAGTACAATTTTTATAAAAATATTATTTTTATATTATTTATTTAATAAAACTACTAATTTTACAATTTAATAAAACTAATTAATACTAAATACATAAATTAAATAAAAAGTAAAAGTTAAAATAAAATTAATTATAATAATAATAATAATTAGGGTTAATAATAATAATAATTAATAATTAACCGTAATTAATGCTGAATTAGGGCTTCTGTCGGCGTGTCAGAGTCACTCCGCGAGTCGCGGTTCTCAAAGCTGCAAACCCCGCGAGTCGCGGGGTTCCAGTTTTCAACTCTGTAACAGGAAATTTACGCGTTTTTTATTTTTATTTTATTTTCTGTTTTTAATTTTTTTCTGTTTATATAAAAAATATGTGTATAAATAAAACTTATATTTAAAACTTAAATAAAAATAGAATCACTTTATAATTTTATAAATAAAAATCTTAAAACTAGATTTATATATATATATTTTTTATATTTTTTTTTTTATATTTTTTTAAATAAAAACAAAATACTTAAATAAAACTTATGTTTTTGTAAAATAAAAACAAAGAGACTTTATAAAACTTAAATATTTATCAAACTTAAAAATACTTATATTTTTGTTTTTCTTTTTATATTTTTGAATAATTGAAACGTATTTTTACAAAAACGAATTTTAATAAAAGTTAACTAAAAATCTTTTTATTTATTAGCGTTGCGCTTCCGGCGTTTAGAAAGTTCCCCGGCAGCGGCGCCAAAAATACTTGATGTCAAAGCTAAGGGGTATAAAATACTATTGAAGTTTACAAGGAAACACTATTAAATACGATACAATTTTACACAAGATATTTATTTATTTATAGAATGGATATACTTAAACCTTGCTACAACACTTATAGGCAGTGTACCTAATCGTACAGTAGTGTAGTTTTTAGTAAGTCCGGTTCGTTCCACAGGGAATCTTTTTTAAACAAAGCTCAACGCTATATTAATTTACTTTTATAAAAATACAAACATATATATAAGTAATATTATTATTATAAAGGGGGGTTTTTACCGTTTAATGACCGGTTTGTCGATTTTAAAACTTTAGTCGCAGTTAAAACCAAATGTAAAATATTAAAAATAAATACAAGACTTAAATTAAAGCGTAAAGTAAATAACGATAATGAAATTGCGAATAATAAAAGTGCGATAAAATAAAATTGCGATAATTAAAAAGTACGATAATTAAAAGTGCGATTAAATAACAATAAATAAAAGTGCGATAATTAGAAGTGCAATTAAATATAAAATAAAGGAAATTAAATATGAAATAAAAGAATTATGCTTATTTAAACTTCCGTAATCATGATGTTTGACGTGTTGATTTTAGTTTTATGCCCATGGGTTAATTGTCCTTTGTCCTGGATTATTTAATATGTCCGTCTGGTTTTTGTCCATAACAGTCCATCAGTCATAAATATAAAGTGCGAGTGTCCTCGTCAAATTATTCTTATACCCGAAGTTAAATATTCCAACTAATTGGGGATTCGAATTGTAACAAGGTTTTAATACTTTGTTTAATGAATACACCAGGTTATCGACTGCGTGTAAACCAAGGTTTTACTACTTTGTTAACAATTACACCAATTACCCTTGAATGTAATTTCACCCCTGTTTTAATTATTCTAGTGGCTATTAATTCATTCCCGTGTCCGGTTAAATGAACGATTATTCGTACATATAAATACCCCGCCCATCGTGTCCGATCGAGTGTATATGGTAATTTATAGGGACGCCCAATTGTAAATCTTTATATTAACATTAACAAACTATCATTTAGTTAAACAAATATAAAGCCCATTAATAGCTCATAGTCTAATTTCCACAAGTGTCGTTCTTTTGTCCAAACCCCAATTATGGTACAAAGCCCAATTACCCAATTTTAGTAATTAGCCCAACATCATGATTACTTCGTTTTAAATAAGCATAATAATAACTTAGCTACGAGACATTAATGTAAAAAGGTTGAACATAACTTACAATGATTAAAAATAGCGTAGCGTTACACGGACAGAATTTCGACTTACACCCTTACAACATTCGCTAACATACCCTTATTATTAGAATTATAATTAAAATTAAAATTAAAATATAAATTATAAATATATATATATATATATCGTATGAATGAGGAGAAAAAAGATGATGAAAATGATCAGATTTCGGTTTGCTTTATAGGGAGTTTTTCATTTTGGGGCTCCGCGACTCGCGGTGAAATCCTCTTCAAACTCCGCGAGTCGCGGAGAATGAATTTACAGCTCACACCCTTGGAGTCTTTCTCTGCCGACGGTTTTTATTTAAAAATATAATATATATATAATTAATATAATTAATTATATATTATATTATATTTATATACCTAGTTAACTTGTAATTTTTAGTCCGTAATTTTTAGTGCATAGTTGACTCTGGTCCCGGTTCCGGATTTTAGTACATATAAGAATTATTTAAATATTATATTATATTTATGTGCATAGTTGACTTGTAATTTTTAGTCCGTTGCGTCGAGCGTTGAGAGTTGACTCTGGTCCCGGTTCCGGATTTTCGAACGTCCTTGCGTACAATTTAATATTTTGTACTTTGCGTTTTGAATCTTGTACTCTTGTAATTTCGAGACGTTTCTTATCAATAATTGGAACCTCTTTGATTGTCTTTTGTACTTTTGAGCTTTTTGGTCGTTTGCATCTTCAATTCGTCGAATCTGTCTTTTGTCTTCACCTTTTATTATTTAAACGAATATCACTTGTAAATAGAACAATTGCAACTAAAAGCTTGTCTTTCTTGAGGAATAATGCTATGAAATATATGTTCGTTTTTAGCATTATCAACCCCTTAAAGTCATTTAATTTGAGCTAGAACCGGATTCTGTCCAGCAGGACTGCCGCGGCGCGGCCAATTCGTCGCGGCGCGACGTAACAAAGGAAAATCGACCCTTCTTAAGTCCCTTTTTGATCCTGGTTTGCTCTATATGTCACGTCGCGGCACAGATTGTCGCGGCGCGACATTTGCCTTTGCCTGGACACTTCGACAACACTTAAACCAAAAATCATTTTACACGACTTACAATTCGTTCATGCTTCCAATATACGTCTAAACATCGTATCTAAGCTTCACAAGACTTAACGCTAACCAAAACTCATATATAGACTTGCTTATGCACACAATATCAAGTATACACATACATATATATATTCATACATTTACGCGTAAGCTAACGAGTTATAAACGTACAAATGATTAAGTATGTACCTTTCGATACGTACGGGAAAAACGGGATGTTACAATCAATCTCAACCCTGTATAGCGAACTCGGTCATTACAGCATATAGAGTGTCTATGGTTATTCCAAATAATATATATATAGATGCGTCGATATGATATGTCAAAACCTTGTATACGTGTCCCGATATTTAAAGTGCGTAATATAAATAACAGAAATTTAAATGACGATAAATAAAGTGCGTAAAGTAAATAACAGAAATTAAATGACGATAAATAAAATTGCGAGAATTAAAATTGCGATAAATTAAATTGCGATAATTAAATTGTGATAAATAAATTGCGATAATTAAAATGTAACACGGAATTAACAGTTAGCTAGGAACAGTTAGCGTGGATTCTTATCAACATTCTTCTCATAGTTAAATTGTTTGTTTCTAACAAATTTTTATTTTTCTCCAATGTTTTCTTCATTATGCCACTTGTTGGATTCTGATAGGTCAAAATCCAAATATAAAATTGTATGAAAATGGTTATTCTGTGGTGAACGGATTCATATATCTGTGAATGTAGGTAGGATAGTAAATGACTGTTGAATCAGATTCGAAGAATGTACAGTGTAACTTATTAATGTGAAATCTAAATATTCCTCGAGTATTACCTACCCGTTAAAATATTTTCACCATTAACAGTTTTAAGAGAAATTTTTAATTACAATCTTTATGAAAACATATATACATATATATTTTCTTCAGATGTAATATAGATTTAATGAGTTAATACGATATTAACTCATCTGATTTACCGTTAGAACAAGAATATATAATCTCTAAAACATTAGAGACTACATAATCGCCATGTCGAGCGAAGATAAATGATGTAGAACGATTCGTAAAACGATGATTATGCTCGAGATACATAATGAGACGTTTGTAGTGACGCGAACTTTTCCATGTTTATATATATTAATTGAGATTGATATTTACATGATTAAATGTTTCCAACATATTAAGAAATCAAACTTGTTAAGACTTGATTAATTGAAATAGGTTTCATATAGACAATTGACTACCCAAGTTGACCGGTGATTCACGAACGTTAAAACTTGTAAAAACTATATGATGACATATATATGGTTATATATATAGTTAACATGATATTATGATAAGTAAACATATCATTAAGTATATTAACAATGAACTACATATATAAAAACAAGACTACTAACTTAATGATTTTGAAACGAGACATATATGTAACGATTATCGTTGTAATGACATTTAATGTATATATATCATATTAAGAGATATTCATACATGATAATATCATGATAATATAATAATTTAAAATCTCATTTGATATTATAAACATTGGGTTAACAACATTTAACAAGATCGTTAACCTAAAGGTTTCAAAACAACACTTACATGTAACGACTAACGATGACTTAACGACTCAGTTAAAATGTATATACATGTAGTGTTTTAATATGTATTTATACACTTTTGAAAGACTTCAATACACTTATCAAAATACTTCTACTTAACAAAAAATCTTACAATTACATCCTCGTTCAGTTTCATCAACAATTCTACTCGTATGCACCCGTATTCGTACTCGTACAATACACAGCTTTTAGATGTATGTACTATTGGTATATACACTCCAATGATCAGCTCTTAGCAGCCCATGTGAGTCACCTAACACATGTGGGAACCATCATTTGGCAACTAGCATGAAATATCTCATAAAATTACAAAAATATGAGTAATCATTCATGACTTATTTACATGAAAACAAAATTACATATCCTTTATATCTAATCCATACACCAACGACCAAAAACACCTACAAACACTTTCATTCTTCAATTTTCTTCATCTAATTGATCTCTCTCAAGTTCTATCTTCAAGTTCTAAGTGTTCTTCATAAATTTCAAAAGTTCTAGTTTCATAAAATCAAGAATACTTTCAAGTTTGCTAGCTCACTTCCAATCTTGTAAGGTGATCATCCAACCTCAAGAAATCTTTGTTTCTTACAGTAGTTTATCATTCTAATACAAGGTAATAATCATATTCAAACTTTGGTTCAATTTCTATAACTATAACAATCTTATTTCAAGTGATGATCTTACTTGAACTTGTTTTCGTGTCATGATTCTGCTTCAAGAACTTCGAGCCATCCAAGGATCCGTTGAAGCTAGATCCATTTTTCTCTTTTCCAGTAGGTTTATCCAAGGAACTTAAGGTAGTAATGATGTTCATAACATCATTCGATTCATACATATAAAGCTATCTTATTCGAAGGTTTAAACTTGTAATCACTAGAACATAGTTTAGTTAATTCTAAACTTGTTCGCAAACAAAAGTTAATCCTTCTAACTTGACTTTTAAAATCAACTAAACACATGTTCTATATCTATATGATATGCTAACTTAATGATTTAAAACCTGGAAACACGAAAAACACCGTAAAACCGGATTTACGCCGTCGTAGTAACACCGCGGGCTGTTTTGGGTTAGTTAATTAAAAACTATGATAAACTTTGATTTAAAAGTTGTTATTCTGAGAAAATGATTTTTATTATTAACATGAAACTATATCCAAAAATTATGGTTAAACTCAAAGTGGAAGTATGTTTTCTAAAATGGTCATCTAGACGTCGTTCTTTCGACTGAAATGACTACCTTTACAAAAACGACTTGTAACTTATTTTTCCGACTATAAACCTATACTTTTTCTGTTTATATTCATAAAATAGAGTTCAATATGAAACCATAGCAATTTGATTCACTCAAAACGGATTTAAAATGAAGAAGTTATGGGTAAAACAAGATTGGATAATTTTTCTCATTTTAGCTACGTGAAAATTGGTAACAAATCTATTCCAACCATAACTTAATCAACTTGTAATGTATATTATGTAATCTTGAGATACCATAGACACGTATACAATGTTTCGACCTATCATGTCGACACATCTATATATATTTCGGAACAACCATAGACACTCTATATGTGAATGTTGGAGTTAGCTATACAGGGTTGAGGTTGATTCCAAAATATATATAGTTTGAGTTGTGATCAATACTGAGATACATATACACTGGGTCGTGGATTGATTCAAGATAATATTTATCGATTTATTTCTGTACATCTAACTGTGGACAACTAGTTGTAGGTTACTAACGAGGACAGCTGACTTAATAAACTTAAAACATCAAAATATATTAAAAGTGTTGTAAATATATTTTGAACATACTTTGATATATATGTATATATTGTTATAGGTTCGTGAATCAACCAGTGGCCAAGTCTTACTTCCCGACGAAGTAAAAATCTGTGAAAGTGAGTTATAGTCCCACTTTTAAAATCTAATATTTTTGGGATGAGAATACATGCAGGTTTTATAAATGATTTACAAAATAGACACAAGTACGTGAAACTACATTCTATGGTTGAATTATCGAAATCGAATATGCCCCTTTTTATTAAGTCTGGTAATCTATGAATTAGGGAACAGACACCCTAATTGACGCGAATCCTAAAGATAGATCTATTGGGCCTAACAAACCCCATCCAAAGTACCGGATGCTTTAGTACTTCGAAATTTATATCATATCCGAAGGGTGTCCCGGAATGATGGGGATATTCTTATATATGCATCTTGTTAATGTCGGTTACCAGGTGTTCACCATATGAATGATTTTTATCTCTATGTATGGGATGTGTATTGAAATATGAACTCTTGTGGTCTATTATTATGATTTGATATATATAGGTTAAACCTATAACTCACCAACATTTTTGTTGACGTTTTAAGCATGTTTATTCTCAGGTGATTATTAAGAGCTTCCGCTGTCGCATACTTAAATAAGGACGAGATTTGGAGTCCATGCTTGTATGATATTGTGTAAAAACTGCATTCAAGAAACTTATTTTGTTGTAACATATTTGTATTGTAAACCATTATGTAATGGTCGTGTGTAAACAAGATATTTTAGATTATCATTATTTGATAATCTACGTAAAGCTTTTTAAAACCTTTATCTATGAAATAAAGGTTATGGTTTGTTTTAAAAATGAATGCAGTCTTTGAAAAACGTCTCATATAGAGGTCAAAACCTCGCAACGAAATCAATTAATATGGAACGTTTTTAATCAATAAGAACGGGACATTTCAGTTGGTATCCGAGCGTTGGTCTTAGAGAACCAGAATTTTGCATTAGTGTGTCTTATCGAGTTTGTTAGGATGCATTAGTGAGTCTGGACTTCGACCGTGTTTACTTGAAAAATGATTGCTTAACAAATTTTGTTGGAAACTATATATTTTTAACATGTGAATATTATGTGATATATTAATCTCTTAACGCGTTTAATATTATGTGATAGATGTCTACCTCTAGAACAAGTCTCATTGACTCACCTAATAATAATGAAGAGTCAAATGTAAATTGGAATGATTCGTGGACTGATTCACAAGTTCCCGAAGAGGAACCGGAAGAAGAGTCGGAACCGGAAGAAGAATCGGAACCGGAAGAAGAATCGGAACCGGATGAAGAAATAGAACCGGTGGGGGAAATAATAAAACGGTTAAGTAAAAGAAAATCCTCAACCAACCGACCAAGGTTAATTATGGTCAATGGTGTTTCCGCCAAGGAAGCAAAATATTGGGAGGATTACCAATTCTCCGATGAATCGGATTCCGACGAGAATTCCGATGATGTTATAGAAATTACCCCAACTGAATTTAAAAAGGCAAAAGAAAATAATAAGGGAAAGGGCATAAAAATAGAGAAATCTAATTCCAACCCCGATGAACTTTATATGTATCGTCAACGCCCGAAGTCCTTAAGTTGTAACAATGACCCGGGAACCTCTAAACCACCAGGTTTTTCTAAACCAATGTGGACAACGACGGCTCGTATTAGTGGAACATCATATATCCCTAGAAACTTGGCAAAACGAACCAAAACCGAAGAAGAAGAAACGAGCGAGTCGGAATAAGATAGTTGTATTCGTGTGGTGTAATATATGTAATATAGTGTTCTTATGCTTTATGATATATGTAAAAATTGCTTGTATTAATAAGTATTTTTTTATGAATCTAACTCTTGTCTATTTTACAGTTTAAAAACACAAAATGGATAGACAACCTAATATTTTAAGAGACCTACCCGGAGACATGATTGATGAAATCTTGTCTAGAGTCGGCCAGAATTCCTCGGCACAATTATTTAAGGCGAGATCAGTTTGTAAGACATTCGAAGAACGTTCCAAGAATGTCTTGGTTTATAAGAGACTTTCGTTTGAAAGATGGGGGATATCACATTGGGAAACCCATAAGTTACGATGTGTTTACTTTGACGCATATATTGCGGGGAACCCAAATGCTATTTTACGCAACGGGTTAAGAAATTATTTTGACTCAATATATCCGAATATTGGACTTCGTGATTTAGAAAAAGCGGCTAACATGCAACATAAAGAAGCATGTTATGCTTACGGATTAGTAATGTTCGCTTCTCACCAAAGTGAGAACAAGAACATCGGGCTACAACTATTAAACAAAACGTTTCCACAAGTGACGGAGTCGGTAATTGGGGTACGAAATGAGGTTTTTAGATTATTACGGGACTGTTGGACATTACGTAACCCTCGTCCCTTTGACGACGTTACAACACGCTGTCTTATCAACGGCCATAACGGTTATGTTGCACATGACCAAGGATGGGAAGTAGTCCTAGTAAAACCAGAATGCATGACTTGTTTCTGGACGTATGAATTACGTGTCTTTATTGCCTTTGCTGAAGGACTTGTGTACTAGCTAGAATTATCTTCACAACTATCTTGTATCAAAGTTATTGTGTGCTATATTTCATGCTTTATGTAAAATAAGCGGTATTGTAAGTTTGTAAAATATTGTATAAAAGTTTGAACGCGAAATATTATTATAATCAGTTTTTCATATAGAATTGTAGTAGTTGAATTGTATATTAGCTACTAAGTATGAACTTAACGGGTAGGTACTACCCGAATTTAAACTTATAAAACGCTAATATGAAGAAAAAGCTTTTATAAATGAGTTCATATTATGCTACGAAATACTATTAACTACTCTTAATATTCTGTATGATTAACTTGTTCCATTTAACTATTTTGAAGGAAATGGCACCGACTACTCGACACACCGTGAATATGAATGAAGAGGAATTCTGTACTTTTCTAGCTTCAAACATAGCTGCAGTACAGGCTGCGCTACATACCAACAATAACCTTGGATCTAGCAGTACAGGAAATCGTGTAGGATGCACCTACAAAGAATTCACTGCCTGCAAACCTTTGGAATTTGATGGAACCGAAGGACCGATCGGATTGAAACGGTGGACCGAGAAGGTCGAATCGGTGTTTGCCATAAGTAAGTGTACTGAAGAGGACAAAGTAAAGTACGCTACGCATACCTTCACAGGTTCTGCGTTAACATGGTGGAATACCTATCTAGAGCAAGTGGGACAAGACGATGCGTACGCACTACCGTGGTCAGCATTCAAGCACTTGATGAACGAGAAGTACCGTCCCAGAACCGAGGTCAATAAGCTCAAGACAGAACTTAGAGGGTTACGAACCCAAGGATTTGATATTACCACGTACGAAAGACGATTCACAGAATTGTGCCTATTGTGTCCGGGAGCATTCGAAGATGAGGAAGAGAAGATCGACGCGTTTGTGAAAGGATTACCGGAAAGAATCCAAGAAGATATAAGTTCACACGAGCCCGCCTCCATACAACAGGCATGTAGAATGGCTCACAAACTCGTGAACTAAATTGAAGAAAGAATTAAAGAACAGACTGTTGAAGAGGCCAATGTGAAGCAAGTCAAAAGAAAGTGGGAGGAAAACGGTGATAAGAATCACCAATACAACAACAACAGCAATTACAACAATAATCGCAACAATTATCCCAACAATCGCAACATCAATCGCAACTACAACAAACGGCCCAAAAACAACAACAACAACAACAGCAACTACAACAATCATCCCAACAACAATAATAACCGCAACAACAACAACAATCAGAAGCAGCTATGCCAAAGGTGTGAAAAGAATCACTCGGGGTTCTGCACCAAATTTTGCAACAAGTGTAAAAGAAATGGTCATAGCGCGGCGAAGTGTGAGGTCTACAGACCAGGGGTTAATAGAACGAAAGGAACAAATGGTGTCGGAACGAGTAATGGCGGAGCAAGTAGTGTCGGAGCAAGTTACGCCAATGTAGTTTGTTATAAATGTGGAAAACCGGGCCACATTATTAGAAATTGCCTGAACCAGGAGAACACGAATGGACAAGGCCGTGGAAGAGTTTTCAATATTAATGCGGCAGAGGCACAGGAAGACACGGAGCTTGTTACGGGTACGTTTCTTATTGACAATAAATCTGCTTACGTTTTATTTGATTCGGGTACGGATAGAAGCTATATGAGTAGAGATTTTTGTGCTAAATTAAGTTGTCCATTGACGCCTTTGGATAGTAAATTTTTACTCGAATTAGCAAATGGTAAATTAATTTCAGCAGATAATATATGTCAGAATCGAGAAATTAAACTGGTTAGCAAAACATTTAAGATTGATTTGATACCAGTAGAGTTAGGGAGTTTTGATGTGATAATCGGTATGGACTGGTTGAAAGAAGTGAAAGCGGAGATCGTTTGTTACAAAAATGCAATTCGCATTATACGAGAAAAAGGAAAACCCTTAATGGTGTACGGAGAAAAGGGCAACACGAAGCTACATCTTATTAGTAATTTGAAGGCACAAAAACTAATAAGAAAAGGTTGCTATGCTGTTCTAGCACACGTCGAGAAAGTACAAACTGAAGAAAAGAGCATCAATGATGTTCCCGTCGCAAAAGAATTTCCTGATGTATTTCTGAAAGAATTACCGGGATTACCCCCACATCGATCCGTTGAATTTCAAATAGATCTTGTACCAGGAGTTGCACCAATAGCTCGTGCTCCTTACAGACTCGCACCCAGCGAGATGAAAGAACTACAAAGCCAATTACAAGAACTTTTAGAGCGTGGTTTCATTCGACCAAGCACATCACCGTGGGGAGCTCCTGTTTTGTTTGTCAAGAAGAAAGATGGTACATTCAGGTTGTGTATCGACTACCGAGAGTTGAACAAACTTACCATCAAGAACCGCTACCCACTACCGAGAATCGATGACTTATTTGATCAACTACAAGGCTCGTCTGTTTATTCAAAGATTGACTTACGTTCCGGGTATCATCAAATGCGGGTGAAAGAAGATGATATTCCAAAGACTGCTTTCAGAACACGTTACGGTCATTACGAGTTTATGGTCATGCCGTTTGGTTTAACTAATGCACCAGCTGTGTTCATGGACCTTATGAACCGAGTGTGTGGACCATACCTTGACAAGTTTGTCATTGTTTTCATTGATGACATACTTATTTACTCAAAGAATGACCAAGAACACGGTGAACATTTGAGAAAGGTGTTAGAAGTATTGAGGAAGGAAGAATTGTACGCTAAGTTTTCAAAGTGTGCATTTTGGTTGGAAGAAGTTCAATTCCTCGGTCACATAGTGAACAAAGAAGGTATTAAGGTGGATCCGGCAAAGATAGAAACTGTTGAAAAGTGGGAAACCCCGAAAACTCCGAAACACATACGCCAGTTTTTAGGACTAGCTGGTTACTACAGAAGGTTCATCCAAGACTTTTCCAGAATAGCAAAACCCTTGACTGCATTAACGCATAAAGGGAAGAAATTTGAATGGAATGATGAACAAGAGAAAGCGTTTCAGTTATTGAAGAAAAAGCTAACTACGGCACCTATATTGTCATTGCCTGAAGGGAATGATGATTTTGTGATTTATTGTGATGCATCAAAGCAAGGTCTCGGTTGTGTATTAATGCAACGAACGAAGGTGATTGCTTATGCATCTAGACAATTGAAGATTCACGAACAAAATTATACGACGCATGATTTGGAATTAGGCGCGGTTGTTTTTGCATTAAAGACTTGGAGGCACTACTTATATGGGGTCAAAAGTATTATATATACCGACCACAAAAGTCTTCAACACATATTTAATCAGAAACAACTGAATATGAGGCAGCGTAGGTGGATTGAATTATTGAATGATTACGACTTTGAGATTCGTTACCACCCGGGGAAGGCAAATGTGGTAGCCGATGCCTTGAGCAGGAAGGACAGAGAACCCATTCGAGTAAAATCTATGAATATAATGATTCATAATAACATTACTACTCAAATAAAGGAGGCGCAACAAGGAGTTTTAAAAGAGGGAAATTTAAAGAATGAAATACCCAAAGGATCGGAGAAGCATCTTAATATTCGAGAAGACGGAACCCGGTATAGGGCTGAAAGGATTTGGGTACCAAAATTTGGAGATATGAGAGAAATGGTACTTAGAGAAGCTCATAAAACTAGATACTCAATACATCCTGGAACGGGGAAGATGTACAAGGATCTCAAGAAACATTTTTGGTGGCCGGGTATGAAAACCGATATTGCTAAATACGTAGGAGAATGTTTGACGTGTTCTAAGGTCAAAGCTGAACATCAGAAACCATCAGGTCTACTTCAACAACCCGAAATCCCGGAATGGAAATGGGAAAACATTACCATGGATTTCATCACTAAATTGCCAAGGACTGCAAGTGGTTTTGATACTATTTGGGTAATAGTTGACCGTCTCACCAAATCAGCACACTTCTTGCCAATAAGAGAAGATGACAAGATGGAGAAGTTAGCACGACTGTATTTGAAGGAAGTCATCTCCAGACATGGAATACCAATCTCTATTATCTCTGATAGGGATGGCAGATTTATTTCAAGATTCTGGCAGACATTACAGCAAGCATTAGGAACTCGTCTAGACATGAGTACTGCCTATCATCCACAAACTGATGGGCAGAGCGAAAGGACGATACAAACGCTTGAAGACATGCTACGAGCATGTGTTATTGATTTCGGAAACAGTTGGGATCGACATCTACCGTTAGCAGAATTTTCCTACAACAACAGCTACCATTCAAGCATTGAGATGGCGCCGTTTGAAGCACTTTATGGTAGAAAGTGCAGGTCTCCGATTTGTTGGAGTGAAGTGGGGGATAGACAGATTACGGGTCCGGAGATTATACAAGAAACTACCGAGAAGATCATCCAAATTCAACAACGGTTGAAAACCGCCCAAAGTCGACAAAAGAGCTACGCTGACATTAAAAGAAAAGATATAGAATTTGAAATTGGAGAGATGGTCATGCTTAAAGTTGCACCTTGGAAAGGCGTTGTTCGATTTGGTAAACGAGGGAAATTAAATCCAAGGTATATTGGACCATTCAAGATTATTGATCGTGTCGGACCAGTAGCTTACCGACTAGAGTTACCTCAACAACTCGCGGCTGTACATAACACTTTCCACGTCTCGAATTTGAAGAAATGTTTTGCTAAAGAAGATCTCACTATTCCGTTAGATGAAATCCAAATCAACGAAAAACTTCAATTCATCGAAGAACCCGTCGAAATAATGGATCGTGAGGTTAAAAGACTTAAGCAAAACAAGATACCAATTGTTAAGGTTCGATGGAATGCTCGTAGAGGACCCGAGTTCACCTGGGAGTGTGAAGATCAGATGAAGAAGAAATACCCGCATCTATTTCCAGAAGATTCGTCAACACCTTCAACAGCTTAAAATTTCGGGACGAAATTTATTTAACGGGTAGGTACTGTAGTGACCCGAACTTTTCCATGTTTATATATATTAATTGAGATTGATATTTATATGATTAAATTTTTCCAACATATTAAGCAATCAAACTTGTTAAGACTTGATTAATTGAAATAGGTTTCATATAGACAATTGACTACCCAAGTTGACCGGTGATTCACGAACGTTAAAACTTGTAAAAACTATATGATGACATATATATGGTTATATATATAGTTAACATGATATTATGATAAGTAAACATATCATTAAGTATATTAACAATGAACTACATATATAAAAACAAGACTACTAACTTAATGATTTTGAAACGAGACATATATGTAACGATTATCGTTGTAATGACATTTAATGTATATATATCATATTAAGAGATATTCATACATGATAATATCATGATAATATAATAATTTAAAATCTCATTTGATATTATAAACATTGGGTTAACAACATTTAACAAGATCGTTAACCTAAAGGTTTCAAAACAACACTTACATGTAACGACTAACGATGACTTAACGACTCAGTTAAAATGTATATACATGTAGTGTTTTAATATGTATTTATACACTTTTGAAAGACTTCAATACACTTATCAAAATACTTCTACTTAACAAAAAATCTTACAATTACATCCTCGTTCAGTTTCATCAACAATTCTACTCGTATGCACCCGTATTCGTACTCGTACAATACACAGCTTTTAGATGTATGTACTATTGGTATATACACTCCAATGATCAGCTCTTAGCAGCCCATGTGAGTCACCTAACACATGTGGGAACCATCATTTGGCAACTAGCATGAAATATCTCATAAAATTACAAAAATATGAGTAATCATTCATGACTTATTTACATGAAAACAAAATTACATATCCTTTATATCTAATCCATACACCAACGACCAAAAACACCTACAAACACTTTCATTCTTCAATTTTCTTCATCTAATTGATCTCTCTCAAGTTCTATCTTCAAGTTCTAAGTGTTCTTCATAAATTTCAAAAGTTCTAGTTTCATAAAATCAAGAATACTTTCAAGTTTGCTAGCTCACTTCCAATCTTGTAAGGTGATCATCCAACCTCAAGAAATCTTTGTTTCTTACAGTAGGTTATCATTCTAATACAAGGTAATAATCATATTCAAACTTTTGTTCAATTTCTATAACTATAACAATCTTATTTCAAGTGATGATCTTACTTGAACTTGTTTTCGTGTCATGATTCTGCTTCAAGAACTTCGAGCCATCCAAGGATCCGTTGAAGCTAGATCCATTTTTCTCTTTTCCAGTAGGTTTATCCAAGGAACTTAAGGTAGTAATGATGTTCATAACATCATTCGATTCATACATATAAAGCTATCTTATTCGAAGGTTTAAACTTGTAATCACTAGAACATAGTTTAGTTAATTCTAAACTTGTTCGCAAACAAAAGTTAATCCTTCTAACTTGACTTTTAAAATCAACTAAACACATGTTCTATATCTATATGATATGCTAACTTAATGATTTAAAACCTGGAAACACGAAAAACACCGTAAAACCGGATTTACGCCGTCGTAGTAACACCGCGGGCTGTTTTGGGTTAGTTAATTAAAAACTATGATAAACTTTGATTTAAAAGTTGTTATTCTGAGAAAATGATTTTTATTATGAACATGAAACTATATCCAAAAATTATGGTTAAACTCAAAGTGGAAGTATGTTTTCTAAAATGGTCATCTAGACGTCGTTCTTTCGACTGAAATGACTACCTTTACAAAAACGACTTGTAACTTATTTTTCCGACTATAAACCTATACTTTTTCTGTTTAGATTCATAAAATAGAGTTCAATATGAAACCATAGCAATTTGATTCACTCAAAACGGATTTAAAATGAAGAAGTTATGGGTAAAACAAGATTGGATAATTTTTCTCATTTTAGCTACGTGAAAATTGGTAACAAATCTATTCCAACCATAACTTAATCAACTTGTAATATATATTATGTAATCTTGAGATACCATAGACACGTATACAATGTTTCGACCTATCATGTCGACACATCTATATATATTTCGGAACAACCATAGACACTCTATATGTGAATGTTGGAGTTAGCTATACAGGGTTGAGGTTGATTCCAAAATATATATAGTTTGAGTTGTGATCAATACTGAGATACATATACACTGGGTCGTGGATTGATTCAAGATAATATTTATCGATTTATTTCTGTACATCTAACTGTGGACAACTAGTTGTAGGTTACTAACGAGGACAGCTGACTTAATAAACTTAAAACATCAAAATATATTAAAAGTGTTGTAAATATATTTTGAACATACTTTGATATATATGTATATATTGTTATAGGTTCGTGAATCAACCAGTGGCCAAGTCTTACTTCCCGACGAAGTAAAAATCTGTGAAAGTGAGTTATAGTCCCACTTTTAAAATCTAATATTTTTGGGATGAGAATACATGCAGGTTTTATAAATGATTTACAAAATAGACACAAGTACGTGAAACTACATTCTATGGTTGAATTATCGAAATCGAATATGCCCCTTTTTATTAAGTCTGGTAATCTATGAATTAGGGAACAGACACCCTAATTGACGCGAATCCTAAAGATAGATCTATTGGGCCTAACAAACCCCATCCAAAGTACCGGATGCTTTAGTACTTCGAAATTTATATCATATCCGAAGGGTGTCCCGGAATGATGGGGATATTCTTATATATGCATCTTGTTAATGTCGGTTACCAGGTGTTCACCATATGAATGATTTTTATCTCTATGTATGGGATGTGTATTGAAATATGAACTCTTGTGGTCTATTATTATGATTTGATATATATAGGTTAAACCTATAACTCACCAACATTTTTGTTGACGTTTTAAGCATGTTTATTCTCAGGTGATTATTAAGAGCTTCCGCTGTCGCATACTTAAATAAGGACGAGATTTGGAGTCCATGCTGTATGATATTGTGTAAAAACTGCATTCAAGAAACTTATTTTGTTGTAACATATTTGTATTGTAAACCATTATGTAATGGTCGTGTGTAAACAGGATATTTTAGATTATCATTATTTGATAATCTACGTAAAGCTTTTTAAAACCTTTATCTATGAAATAAAGGTTATGGTTTGTTTTAAAAATGAATGCAGTCTTTGAAAAACGTCTCATATAGAGGTCAAAACCTCGCAACGAAATCAATTAATATGGAACGTTTTTAATCAATAAGAACGGGACATTTCAACGTTAAGGCGTGTGATGTTGAAACTTGGGTTGTTGGTGGTACTGGTATTGATGTTGGTGATACCGTTGGTATCGATGACGTTGCTGAAGCTGGTAAGTTTTGCACCATGTTCTCCAAATTGGTTACTCGAGCGTGAAGTTCGTTGACTTCTTATATTATTCTGGAATGATTGTCGATCGGAACGAGTGATTGAATAAGGTTTAGAATTTTAGATATAATATAATTGTGGCGAGATACTGTGGGAATAAGTGTGAAAATGGTGTTTCGAATGGGTTCGCCGGTAAGTGCTTCAAGTTCTTCGCCAAGAGGTGAATTCGGTTGACGGAAAGGATCGCCTTCTTTGTGTCTCCATTGATTAAGTCGACTTCAAACCCATCAGATGAATTGGGGATAGATGATTGGTTGATTCATTCTGGTGACACTGCTTCCGGAGCTTAGGTGAACATCCATGTCGGAATAGCTGTCGAAATAACTATCGGAATAGCTATCGAAATCTGAGGGACTCGAACTGGTTAAGGGATTCATCTCATACGATCAGATGAAGAATTTTTGATAAGAAACATATTATAGGATGTAGATTAGTAGCCTGCAATACATAATTTACATATGCATATATAATACTAAAATCCCATAAGTTACGGAGGAATCTACGGAAGCTGCCAGGCAAAGGTAACAATAATAGTTACGCTAAGATATGAATTCATCTATACACTGTCTATGCAATAGATGCAGTAAGACGTGTCTAGACTTTAAGGATGATAAGCAAATAATTTTCAACACTAAATGATAAGCAAAACTTTTGACATGCAGACACGGTCGAAGTCCAGACCCACTAATGCATCTAAACAACTATCAGTTAGACACACTAATGCAAGACCTGGTTCGCTAAGACCACCGCTCTGATACCACCTGTAGAGACCCTTCCTAATCCATCTGGACGAATACAATACATTTGGTTACATCGTGAGGTACTTGACCTCTATATGATACATTTTACAAACATTGCATTCGTTTTTAAAAGACAAACTTTCATTACATCGAAAGTTGACGGCATGCATACCATTTCATAATATATCCAACTAAAATTTACTTAGTAATAATCTTGATGAACTCGACGACTCGAATGCAACGTCTTTTTGAAATATGCCATGAATGACTCCAAGTAATATCTCTAATTTGAGCAAATGCACAACGGAAGATTTCTTTCATACCTGAGAATAAACATGCTTTAAAGTGTCAACCAAAAGGTTGGTGAGTTCATTAGTTTATCATAAACAATCATTTTCATTAATATAATAGACCACAAGATACTCATAAATATACGTCCCATGCATAGAGACAAAAATCATTCGTATGGATTGAACACCTGGTAACCGACCTTAACAAGATGCAGATAGAATATCCCCATCATTCCGGGAATCCCTTAGGACATGATAAATTCAAAGTACTAAAGCATCCGATACTTTGGATGGGGCTTGTTGGGCCCAATAGATCTATCTTTAGGATTCGCATCAATTAGGGTGTCTGTTCCCTAATTCTTAGATTACCAGACTAAAAAGGAGCATATTCGGTTTAATAATTCAACCATAGAATGTAGTTTCACGTATTTGTGTCTATTTCGTAAAACATTTATAAAAGCAGCGCATGTATTCTCAGTCCCAAAATATATATTGCAAAAGCATTTAAAAAGGGAGCAAATGAAACTCACCATACTGTATTTTGTAGTAAAAATACATATGACGACATTTAACAAGTGTAGGGTTGGCCTCGGATTCACGAACCTATATCATTTATATATATATTAACACATATAATTGAAGTCGAATAAATTTATATATTATTAGTGATTAAATTGTTATTTTAATTATGTGTTTCATTGATAACCTAATTAATTACATTTATTCATTTTTATTATAAAAGTTTTACTATGGTTATGTTACATGTAGTAAATATGGTTTTATATAACTAATAGTTATTTGATAAAATAATATTGATAATAATAATAAATAAAAAGTTGTTTCAATTTTACAATAATAATAGTAATAGTAGTTATTATGATAATAGTAGTGATACTAGTATTAATAATAATAATTTTGATAAAAATGAAAATTTTCTAATTATGATAATAATAATAAAAATGATACTTTTAATACAAATGATAGTTTTTAATAAAAATGATACTAATAATAATATTAATAATAATTAATACTAATAACAACAACAATAATAAAAATAATAATAATAATAATAATAATAATAATAATAATATTAATAATAATAATAATAATAATAATAATACTAATAATAATACTAATAATAATAATAATAATAATAATAATAATAATAATAATAATAATAATAATAATAATAATAATAATAATAATAATAATAATAATAATAATAATAATAATAATAATAAATAAATAAATAAATAAATAAATAAATAAGTAACTACCTCAAAAGCTTTTCTTAAAAAAAACAAAATGCCGCAGATAGGGCTCGAACCCACGACCTCTTGCTCCACGAAGACACCCTTAACCATCTCTCTGACTGATTCTTTTCTAAATAAGTACTCAATCTAATTAATATAACTCGTTTCCTGTTCCAACCCGAGCAGCCCAATCATATTCGGCCCACAGCATAAACACAGCCCAACACTTAGCCCGTCTGGTGCTGTTATTGGTTGAAAAAGGAAATAAACCTTACGAACCTGGATTCGAACTCAAGACCACTTGTTAAATGCAAACACATACCAACTATTATGCTATCATGTCAATTCTGTTTTGAACTCACAGAAATAAATATGTAACCCTATTTCTATCCGATTCTTCTTCTCCTTCTTGTAAGATTAAACGTCCGGAATCATCAATGATCATAATCCTACTCTGATCATAATCATAACATTCCTCATATATCATGTATGATTATTATCATCATTTAATCCTTATTTTTGTTTCATCATCATCGGTATTATCTTAATCATCATTAACATAATACACACATCATCATCATCAACCATCATCTTCACATCATCCTTGCTTCATCATCACAACATCATCTTCATCCAGCTGCTACATCTTCTACTTCATAGAATTAATTGACTCATCAACAACCATTTGTTAATGGCATCGAACACAAATAAGTGTAGCAACATCAACTGGCAACAATAGTAGTTCAAAGAATCAGTCCATTAATATGATTCAGTCTAATCTGCTTCGGCCCTTCAGGATAAAGAATTACGGCCCATCAGAATAGGTTTATCTAAGCCTAATAGGTCCATAAATGGAGTTTTCTTATGTCGTTAAAATCAACAACAGACTTATGATCATCCACTTTTACAACTTCAATAAACATTATTATTATTATTATATTGATCAGAATTTTATCATTCACTTTATTACCACTGTGATCATAATTAACATTACCTTCTTTATTTCATTTAACATTTTCCTCATCGTAACAGAGATAGTAACACAGCAGCAGCAAATGAGAAGTTGCAGAAAGTGGCGGTTCTAGTGATTTTCGATGGTGTCTTGGGTTGAGATTCGTTTGAGACAGAAGGAGGAAACAGAAGTAGATGCAATTTTATTGGGTGGCGGTTGTGTAGTGGTTCGAGGTGGTGTTTGTACCTGTAATTCATATTTGTTAAGGAAGGAAAAAGCCAAAGAAAAAAACCCTCTCCATATGAGCTGTACAGTAGGGGACAAATCACTTTTCTAAAAGCAAAATGCATGTGACTTATAAAGTTATTTATTTGTTTAATACATGTGTGCTCTTCCACTAACATGTGTCGATCCTAAACCACCATATATACATGAAGTGGTTCGGTTTTGGCTTATGCGGAAGAAATAGACACACGTAGAAGTAGCAACAATAGCTCCATTGGGTTCAGTTTTTAATTAAAGTCGAACAAGAATATGATAACAGAATAGATGGTGGTTATTCATACATGAAGCAGCATTTATTTGGTTGATGAAGGTGGCGGTTTCGAATATGCAGAAACAAGAAGAAAAAAACGTGAACTATGATGGTGTTTATTTATTCTGTTTAACTTCCTCGATTACATGGTTTTTGGTTTTTCCGATTCAAACAAGAAAACATATGTATAGTAGCAGCAACAGTAATAACTTGTAGAGGTATTTGATAATGATCAATGGTAGCTTTGTGATGGTTTTGAGATGAACCGAAAAGAGATACAATAGACAAATTACGGTAGCAGGTAAGAAAAATGTTCAAATGGGTTTGTTTGTTCATGGGGTTCCATGAATAAGTGAGAGAAAATAATGAGAGAGAGATTTATGCAGCATAATATATAAATCAAAAGTTGTTTGGTAGCGTTTGAGTGGTTCGACAGAACATAAGGCCAGAGGAAAACGAACAAAGGATAAAAACAGAAAATTAAAGTAGATTCTGATTTTTCTTCATAGATTGATATGTTTGATATTGATGTAAAACGATTTTTAGGGACAGACATAAATCAAATACAGTTGATTACAACTCGAAATGGATCCAGTTATATAATCGCTGTTATATCCTTTAATATTAGACACATTAATAATAATACTTTTAATAATAATAAATAATAATATCAAAATACTAATAATAATAATAATAATAATATTTATGATAAAGATAGTAATAAAAATAAATAATACTAATATGATAATATTAATAAGTAATAACAATAATAATAATTATATACATATAATAACTATAAAAAAGATATTATAAACATTACATACAATATCTATAAATTACAATATACCTATAGTAGTTATGTATAGAGCTTATAGTATAGTATAATATGATATCTACAATTGTTTATATATAATTATTCGCTTATTAATTTCGTATTTAACTTGTTTAATATCAAACAAGATGACAAACGAGTATTAAGGTTAGTTAATAGTTATGTTCCATATATACTTTATATATGTATATACATAGATTCATAACAGATTTCCTTATATCTTATTTTATTTTACATATTTATTTTTAATAATTAAATCTTATATTATTTTAAATTATAGTACAAATTATGACACATACATACATATATATATATATATATATATATATATATATATATATATATATATATATATATATATATATATATATATATATATATATATATATATATATATATATATATATATATATATATCTATTTGCAAATAGTTGCTCGTGAATCGTCGGAATTTGGTCGAGGTCAAATGATTACATGAACATAGTTCAAATTTTTTTGAGACTCAACTTTACATACTTTTCTTATCGTGTCAAAAATATTAAATCGTGTCGAGAGTTTGGTTTAAAATTTGTTGAAATTTTTCGGGTCATCACATTAGGCACCCAGTTGGAATTGCTGACAACCTACCCGTTCAAGTGGGTAATTTAAGCTTTTTAGTCGAATTTATTGTCATTGACATAGAAGAGGACTCAAACGTTCCTCTAATTTTAGGTCGACCATTCTTAGCGTCCACCGAGGCGTTATTTGATATAAGAAAGGGTAGAATGACACTTAGTAATGGTGAAAAGTCGATCACCTTTATGATTCGAAAGGATAAATCTCCACCAACCAAAACTGTTGAACCAACAAAAATAATTGGTAAGAACCATATTGTTTTACCAACTCCAACGGTAGTGATTAACAATAATAAAATGCCTAAGTGTGGGGAAGATAAAGTAACACCTAATGATGACCTGATAACAAAGAACCCCGTTGTTGATACAAAATTAAATGACCCCGTTATTAACAGTTCAATGAAGAAACTTATTAAACATATTCGCGATGCTAGAACCAAGGGGAACTTTAAGTTATGTAACCGGTTAGTATCCAATCTATCGCCTAAATAAAAGGCAAAACTAGTTAAATTTTTGGATATTACACAGGAATATGACCAATGACTTAAAGCAAAAGTCACAGATATGCAAGTTGATTATGGTCCAAAAGAAATTGACGATGAAGTTAATCAAAATTTCGACACCACAACTACCTAAGTGTGGGGAGATTCAAATGTTCTAAGAAATAATGCTGTCTAGGGTTAGTTGTTCTGTTCTCGTGTAGTTCCGAGAATGGAATCCGATTGATTTTTCCACTAGCAGACACTAAAGAACTAGTTTTCTCCCCCCCCCCCCCCCCCATTCTGAATTTTTTGTTTTGTAGGTTTTGTATGAAATTAATATGCATTTTTAAATTTAAGTTTTGTGTGATTTTAAAAAAAAAAAACAAAAATTACTTTATTTCATTAAGTTTAAAAAAATTATTTCTAAAATTCATCGTAAGTTGAAGACTAGGTCATGGAATCGAATTTGCTTTACCCGACGGCTGGGGGAAAAATTTTGTTATCATTATTTTTAATATTATTGATCTAAAGTATACCAAAAAAATTAAAAAACCCAAAAATCTTTGCTTTTAAAACAATCGCTTTAAAAATGACAAATTTTAAATTTTGTCGAGGGACGGAGTAGGTAAACATACCGAAACTACCTAAAGTAAAAGGAAACAAAATTTTAAAAAATTATTCATTTAAATTGTTTTAATAAATAAAGATTTTATAAAAAAATAATTAAAATACTAAGTATGTTTGTAGTTTATCTTATGTACAAAACAGGGTAAAACATCGCACTTTCAAAGACTGACATTAAGTTCAGCAAAAGCTACTAATTTTAACAACAAGACATAAAATATCAAATGTGATATAACATAATATGTTTGCAAACTCGGTATTTTTAATCACTATTCTACACTAATCACCCTCATGAATTTATAATTATAGTCTGATTTCATGCAAATGAGGGCATTGCATGATCTCAAGTGTGGGGAAGGGTTATAAATTTTCTTAGGTTTACACTTAGTTTAATTGCCAAATTTTGTGAAAATTTGAAAAAATTTCAACTAAATGAATTCAAAATCATGTTTATACATATTTATGAACGATAAAACTAGGTGATAATACCGAAATTATTGTTACCTCGGAAAGAACATAAATTGAGAAACAACCCAAAAAGTTATAATTCATTTAAAATGGAATAGAAAAGAATAAAAAGACAAAGAAAAGAATAAATAAAAGCTAAGTGTAGGAAGAATTTACCAATTTCTTTAAAACACATATCACATATTTGGTACAGATTATTGCAGGTACTTTTGCTTTGGACTAAACTAATCAGTTTTACCCGATTTACTATAATATATTTGAAAGAAAGATGGATCTGCACGATGAATCAATTCCATCATTAAAAAGAAGTAAAGTCTTTCGAAAAAGAAATGCGCTTCTTGATTTAGGTCAGGAAGTTGTCGTCCAGACCAGTTGTAGGTTGACGAAAAATCTAGAAAAGTCATCTCTAAAATCAGCAGGAAATCCACGGACCTCAGTATCAAACAGGGTCGACATGTGGTCAGACTTATTCTAACCATGGGAGGATCTGTCTCGTAAAATGGGGAGGGCGCCGTGCAAATTAGCTTGATAAGACTAATGAACCAGACTCCCGGAAAGGATAATCTCCTTAAAGATTAAAAATCGGCCTTTAAGCCTGATATTACTCAATCCTTGAGATTGACCTTAAACATTGAGAATTACAAACTCATCGAATTCGATGATAACTAAACTCGAGCTTGAACGAGAAAATATTTTGATCAAAATTAAAACCGTTTTGTTTTCTGAAAATCTATTTTCAATGCGTTCATTACCATTGAACGTAAAATCCTGGGAATTCACCTGGAATTCATTAGGTCACCTAAACCAAATCGGGTGTCAACCGTAAGAACGGTGGTTGCATAGCATGGTCAAAGACAGGACCTTGTGCCAGACCAAAAAATTATAGGGTGATCTTTATTGTTGCTCCTACAAAGGATAGTAATTGCATCCGACATGTTGTAGACCATGAACATCTGCATGTCATTAGACATTGCCTTAATAGTTGCTTGTTCCACGCTTTCCTTTACAACCGGACGGTAGTTTACCGAAAGGTAATATACGGAGCAAGTAAACTGGACGTGTTTCTTTCCTAATACAAGCTTAGCAAGTGGGTGACACAAAACCGCAAGTTTTGAGCTAAAATTTTAAAATCTGAAACCCACACAACCCACAAAAATATTTTACAACCACCGGTGAAGGGTTATTCCAGAAAACTTATCTAGGGTAAAAGCTAGATTGAATTTTCAAAAGATCAAATGTTTTCATAATGATCCAATTTCCTTAAAGGATCTAAATTTTCATTGTCATGTGGGACTATAAACTACATCGTTACTATCATTGTTTATACCGCTGTATCAAAATCACTGATGTATAAAGTGTGAGAATAAAAAAGTGATTCGAGTAAAGTGTAATTTTATTTCAAGTTCTATATTGCTTGAGGACAAGCAACGTTCAAGTGTGGGGATATTTGATAGTGCTCTAAATGAACATATATTTATTATCAATATCCTTCCAATATGTAAAGATTTTAGTTACTATTGTTCTATTTTTATGTAATAATTGTTTATATTAAATAAGTGCGAAGGTAAAAGAAGAAAACGAAGATTTGAAGACGCAAATGTCCAAAATACTCAAACGTACAAGTTACAATCCAAGTGCTTCAATTTATTGATGAGAAACGTCTAAAAATTACAAGAGTACAAGCCGCAGAACGCAAAGTACAAGATATCTAAGCGTACGAAAGGTCGTTCGAAAATCCGAAATCGAGACATAAACCGAGCATCAACGCGCTAGTCAACGGGACTAAAATTACAAGTCAACTATGCACAAGAATATAATATAATATATATATATATAATTATATATATTATATTATATATTAAAATATATCAGCAGCCCACGTTTTAATCAAGAATTGAGCTGGCCAGGCTGTCCATGCGAGTGCATGAGAAATAGGCATAAAACTCATGCGAGTGCATGAGCCCATGCGAGTACATGAGATTTGCACTAAAACCCCATGCGATCGCATGGGGTTCAGGATCAGAAATTTTGCCTATAAAAGCCAGGCTTCTGTCGAACGAAAAACAGGCACCTACATCTTTTTCTTTTCCTTCATCAATGTAATATATATTTATATTATAATTTTAATTTAAGTTAATTTTAATAATAAAGTTATGGTTTAGTTGGGTTATTTTAAGAAATGTTTTACTGGTTTTAAAGTCGGAACTCTGTCCGTGTAACGCTACGCGATTAATCAATACTGTAAGCTATGTTCTTCCTTTTTAAATTAATGTCTCGTAACTAAGTAATTTTTATGCTTATTTGAGCCAAAGTAATCATGATGTTAGACTAAATATTATGATGGGGTTATTGGATTTTGTACCATAATTTGGGTTTGGACAAAAGACCGACACTTGTGAACATTGGACTATTGACTATTAATAGGTAGGGGGTATTGTCTAATTGAACGACAACCCATTGGAACCTGTCGAACCTATCTTCAAATTAGTTAAACTAATAATTATTAAATTGATTACGAATGTCCTATTTAGTGACATTTATACGACATCCTTTACAATCATTTAATTAATTATTCGGGTTGGGTAATTGATTATTCATTCTGATCAAGTGGGTAAATTAATATTCATATCTCATTAAAATAGGGATGGATTACATACAAGGATAATTGGTGTAATTATTAACAAAGTAATAAAACCTTGGATTACACGCAGTCGATAACCTGGTGTAATCATTAAACAAAGTATTAAAACCTTGTTACAGTTCGAATCCCTAATTAGTTGGAATATTTGACTTCGGGAATAAGGTTAATTTGAAGAGCATTTTATAATTATGACCGATGGACTTTTATGGACAAAAACCAAATAGGTATCAAATAATCCAGGACAAAGGACAATTAACCCATGGTAATAAATTAAAATCAAAACGTCAAACATCATGATTACGAAAGTTTAAATAAGCATAATACTTTTATTTCATATTTCATCATACTTTTATTTATTGTCATTTTAAATATTGTTATTTATTGTACGCATTTTAATTATCGTCATTTATCTTTACGCTTAAAATTTAAAATCGACAAACCGGTCATTAAACGGTAAAACCCCCCTTTTATATAATATTATTAATATATATATATATATATATATATATATATATATATATATATATATATATATATATATATATATTATATAAATATAGTTGTTTAAAAATATAGTACGTAATCGCCAGCTCCCTGTGGAACGAACCGGACTTACTAAAAACTACACTACTCTACGATTAGGTACACTGCCTATAGTGTTGTAGCAAGGTTTAGGTATATCCCATCCGTAAATAAATATATAAAACTTGTGTAATTTGTAACATATTTCGTAATAAAAATAATAGTATTTCGTACACTTCCGCTCGCACATCAAGTCATCAGTCGGAATTCAAGGCTCGGTGGACTTACTACAACCGGTGTGCCTCATATAGTGTACTCTGAATCGAGTTCGTGATTTCCCAATAACAGAGCCGATAACTACGTTCTATTAGTTGGAAAAGTGCTTGAGTTTAAAGCATAATCAGAAAGCATCTTGGCAACATACACAAATCATAATATTATTTCGGTATTATAACTGACTATATCATAGTATACACTAAAGATAACTACTCGCTAATCATGGAAACAACATCACAAAGCATAATAATGGAAGACATTGTATAAAGACAAAGGATAGAAGTACCAGTAGATTAAACGAGTTCCGAATACAAAAGTGACAACTTCAAACTCCAGACCGCTCCTAATACAATCTTCGATGTTCTTCTTTGGGTACTAGGTTTCCCGCATGGAGTCGAAGACCTTGAAAGTATGACTAATATTGTAGAAAGAGAGAGAAAGAAGTGAATTGAAGTGTGGGTAAAAATGGATGACAACAGGCCATTTGGCAAGCCATTTGCAGGGTCCGTTTGCGCTGGTGGCCCATTTTTGATGCACGTTTGCCTAGGTTGTTTAGCAAGCTGTTTTCTCTTATGGTAGGAATTTGGCAAGCCGTTTGGCTTGCTGATTTCACTAGATCGTAACTTGATTTCCTTGATCGTAGTTTAGTTTCTTGTCTTTCACCATTTTCGCTCTAGAATCTTCGTTTTAGCTCCAATTGTCTTGATTCTTTTTGCACTGTCTTCGTAATTACTTGATTTTCAATTTCAACCGACAAAGCGGGCATTTTGGAAATAAATCTCGGAACTTTATTGTTTTTGGCCTAAATACCGGGGTGAAAACGTGACTTTTTAGCTGATGTCAAATATCCCCACTTAGACTTTGCTTGTCCTTAAGCAAACTTCTCGTTTTTACTTTAAGAAATATTTTCGGAGTTTCTTTTCTAATAGCCTAAGCGGTTTGCATTTTATTATAAGGGCGAAAAATAATGTGAGTTATCTATGTTAGGGTTAAAACTATTTCTGCAAGCATGCGAGGAGGTTACATGACTTAGGCTAAGTTTCACGCGTCACTCAAATCACACAAGTATTTAGGGTTCCCTATAGATCGAAAAAATAAATTCATTCATAGCCAGTCATGTTGCACTCATCGTCATAGGCTTGATAAAGACTCAAATCCTTGCTACTAATGTGAAAGTGATAGTAACCATAGCTTCTAGGTCATTTGTCAATTTGGAATGATGGAAAGGAATTTTGGAGTGGTGGTGAAGTTGTTTTAAGGGGGTGAGAAAAGGGTAATATAGTCTTTTAAAGACTTTTATTCAGAATTTCGAAAAGCATAAGATAGGTAAGAGTGTTGAAACTTTTTGAGAAGTACTTTTGAACTTTTCTCCTTTCGAGTGATAAGCATTTGTGGTCGAGTTCTTCTATGGTGTTTCTCTTTATAAGTTCTGCTCCTTTGTTCAGAACTTTGAAAATACAAATTGTTTTTTTGAGATTTTATCTCGAGAAACTTTCTGCCGATAAACTTTTTTCAAGACCTTTGCCATGATACTCGAGAGGCTTATAACATCGGGTTTTCGGAAGGAATCTTTTTTCGAGTGATAGTAAAGATGATGGAAATGATGGGTTGGTAGAAGTAGCGAAGGTGTGGGAGGCTTATTTTGACAAATGGCTAGCTCTTCTGATTATACACGAATCACATTTCTTTGCTTGAAAATGCAGATCTAAAGCAAGCTTTGATTCTGAGTGCAGATATCGGCACTTTCAACGGAAAATAGCGAAGCATTAAAGATGAATGCTGGTCTTATTTGGGTGCCTCATCATAATCAATTTAGGTCGATAATGCCTAGTCATGCAATGCTCTATTAGAGATTCGGTTCATCCCAACAAGATTTCTACCTTACTTAAGCCTTAATTTTATTTACAAACGTTTTAGGTTTTCGAAGATACTTTTTTGGAAAGGCCTTCTTTTGTTTATAAATTTTTTAAATTTGGCTTAAGAACTTAGAATCTTTGTAATGAGTTATTTTAATATAACATAAAAAGATTATACTAACATCCCATACTTAGACGAATGTTCATAGTGTATCCAACACTTAGGAGTTTTAATTAAAGATTCGAGAATATTTGTCTAGTGTTTATTTAGGTTGGAATCTCACACTCAGTGATAAGCTAGGATGTGGCATAATTAAAAGTTGAGCTAATAACGAGGAGAAAGGAGTACCCCTAGCAGATGCTCTTGTGAGGACAGGTTGTCTCAACAATCTTGGAAGTTACGACCTTTATTGATCGACTCATTTGTCATCCTTTATTATTCTACTCTACTTTATTGTACGGGTTGTCTCCTGAAAGCGCTTTTATTTAAGGTTGTTGGCTCGACCATAATGATGCCTAAAAAGCTGACATTCCCCTCTGGTAGTTGTAATCTTAGTCTTCTCGAGGGAATGTGAGTCTCGGTGGATAAATCCTGAGAAAGTGTCAGACCAAAAGTGGTAGCAGATCCGGTACTACTCTTGAAGATCTTCTGAAAGATAGGTAATGTGCAGTTTCAGCTCGTAACAAATCTTGAAGTCCGATGAGAATATAATCCACGGCTCTGCTGATTGACCCATGAATGTCAATCATTGAGGCAGTGCTGGTGGTGATTATTTCTCTGATAGGATGTTCATTTCGGAGGTCTTCAAATAGTGTCAGAAATTGTATCTTCAGTATCTCAAAATTTTCGGAACGGTGATCTCCATAGAAGGAGTCTGTGTCCTTGCACTGTTTGGTCAAGAGGCGAAGTTTAAAAGAAGTGAACAGCAGTCCTGACCTAAGAATTAATGTCACCGTCTTTGTGTATATCTCCCAACATCCAGCTTTAAATATGAAACTAGGATCCGTGGATTCATAGAAGATATGTGCTATCTACTTCGTGACGTAGGTGGCAATGTTGACTCGGTCTGGTTCAAGATGTGAAAATGGATTGTTGTGTCTTACTTCTTCCGCTACTACGTCTCGTAACTCTTTGATAATCAGATCAGCGTGGTGATCAATTGTTAAGTAAATCACTAGCCTGTCTGGTGTGCTTTCGAAATTATCTCTTTCCAAGAGAGTGAAGAGGCTGTGAACATCTTCGATCATTTGCAAATCAGAGTGATAAGTTGGGCGTTCGGTGGAAAGATCTATATGCTTCCGGATGAGAGTCAGTAGTGCTCGTTGGTTTGCTGAGAACGGGAGTGCAGATCCTTCTAAGGTGTTGTAAACCTTAGAGTAAATGATCTTCTGATCTCGATAAAATCTTGTCTCGAGAATAGTGTGAACCACTGAATTGTCCTCTCGTTGCCTTTCTTCATGGTAGATATGATCGTGAAGAGTGTTGATAAATTCTTGAATGCACCCTTCTAAGATTTCAACATTATTATCTTCTCTCCGTAGATAGAGGTTGTATTCGTCTTGAATAGCTATGATCTGTTCTGTTAAGCGTAGTGTGAAATCAATTGTTGATTTATGGATGACTTCGAGAATATCTTCAAATTCATCGGTGTTATTGATGAAAGTTATTATGTTGGCGTGATTAGATATGACCAGAATCCGATCTGAAGAAGAGTCCGGCTCCTCCTGATCTTGTTCGGGCGGAGAATATGAGTCATCCAGAATGTCTTCATGTTGCTCTTCCTCGTCATTATCGGTACAGTATTCTTCTGTGGATTCGTCTGATGAACGGGCTTCTTCAGTATTCTGGTGCTTCACTTTGACACTTGCAGGGTCAATTTCTATATCTTTAACCTCAGCCTTATCAGCTTTCTTCTTGAAACGAATGATTAAACTGTGATCTTCCATCCCAAACCTCATTAATTCTTCGTGATGTTCCAAGCTTAGAGAGGGTATTATCGCAGTTTCTGTTACGTCTCCCATTTCTTCTTCCTCCTCAGATTCTTCCTCTTCCTCTATATCTTCGATGGGATCCTCTTCTTCCATTTCTGGGTCATCAGCAGACTGTGATTCGACACCCATCTCGATATCATCGGCTGTTGGTGGAGACTCATCATTGGAAGTGATCCGTCAGTGGAAATAGCAAACATCTCTTCCTATCCAGAAAGATCAGTAGGTCAGTCAATCTTGAAGGTAACGCTCTCCCCATGTGATCGTAAGATCAAGGTTTGATTGTACATATCAATGACAGTCCTAGCCGTATTCATGAAAGGTCTTCCTAATACTATTGGTGTATGTAGGTCTTCTTGAATGTCCATTACTACGAAATCCGTAGGGTATAAGAATTTGTCGACTTTCACCAAGACTTTCTCAACTATGCCCTTAGGATAGCGAATTATATGATCGGAAAGCAGGATTGTCATTTTAGTGGATGACAAGTCTCCTAGCTCCAATCTCTTGTAGAGAGAATAGGGGATTAGGTTGATACTTGCTCCTAAATCTGCTAGTGCATAAATGGTTCTAGACTGGTAGATTGAAATCGAAAAGATGAATCGGCCCGTATCTCCTAGTTTCTTTGGTAGAGAGTTTCTGAGTAATGCCGAGCATTCTTCGTTCAGTGGAATTTTGTTGGAATCTGGTATCCTTTCCTTTATAGAAAGAAGCCTTCGGATGTATCTCTTCTGGTTGGGGACTTTGGACATGGTATCCAGGAATCTTCCATCAAGTTTGTAGGTATTGAGCTTGTATGGTTCTTCCTGTAGCCTCCCAGGGTAAGGTATATGAACTGGAGTTGCAGTGGGCAGCTTCTGAGTGTATGTCAACTTGTTCTTGAGCCTAGCTGACCTTCTCCGTGGTTCTTCCTTTGGGATTATGGAGTCCATTTTCCTAGCTTCCTCTATGTGGGGATTTTGAATAGTATTACTAGGTAATCTTCCTTGTGGTCGGGTTTCAAGGCATTGTGATAACTTTCTGAGCTGCGTTTCTAGACTTTTGAGTAGAGCCAATTGATTTCTCATTAGTATCTCCGTCAGATCTTGTCAAGATGCAGTTTTCTGATTTAGTTGTTGTTGTCCATGAAGGAACTGAGTCAACTGATCATCAGTTCCGAGAGTAGGGTTGGTTACTTTCGTAATTTGGGTGGTTGGGAAATTTTTTCTCAGCTGGTAGACCAGTGAGTGGAAGTGGTTGATCGTAGGTCAATTGAGATTGTTGGGGTGGATAAGATGGGTAACGATAGCGAAAAGGCTGGTTGTTTTGTTGAAACTCGTCAACCCTAGGGTGTTGATTGAATCCAAGTTTTGATTGACGAGCTGGGTATTGAACGTAACGGACCGAACCGTCAGGGTTCTCGTACTTAACTTGATATTCTTCAGTGGGTTGCGGGTTGGTATAATTAACACAGGCATGAGCCTGGTTAACCTGCTGCGGCTGCGTCTTCAAGTCTCCTAGTTGTTTGGTAAGAGATTCCATCTTATCCGTGAGGAATTTGATGGCCTCCGTTTGATTGTTAAGTGTGGAGAGTGGGACAGATGATGAAGTTGTTTCACCACTATTCCAGTCATGATAATGCATTGTCATGTTCTCGAGCAACTCCCATGGTTCGTCTGCAGTTTGGTTCATCAGATTTCCCTGAGCTACTGCATCGATCGTCGTCCTATGATTTACCGTAAGACCATTGTAGAAGGTACAGATTTGAGCTGACCGTTCTAACTGGTGATAAGGTTATTTCTTCAGCGGGGTATTGAATCGCTCCCATGCAGTGTAAAGAGATTCATCATAACTTTGTTTAAAGTTAATGATGTCATTCTTAAGTTTGGTTTGTTTAGAAGGAGGGAAATATTCGGTTATGAATTTAGTAGCCATCTCCGTCCATGACGTGATGAAATCTTTTTCCAATCCTTCAAACCATGTTAGTGCATGATGAGTGAGAGAATAGGGGAACGAGTATAGCAGGAGTATATCTTGTCCTATCCCTGGCTGTTTGTAGGAGTTCGAAAGAGATATGAATTTATCAAGGTGAGAGTTAGGATCGTCATTCGGTAATCCATGAAACTGATAGATGTTTTGAATGAGCTGTATAATGTGATGTTTTAACTCGAACGAGTATCCTTGAATCTCTGGGAATCTGATCGGTCCTCCTCGACCTTCAATCGAGGGTTTGGTGTTTTCTGCTAAAGTAACGCGTAATGCCATTCGATTTCTGATTCATTCTTCCTTGCGTGCTTTAGAGATTATTGCGTCTGGATCAGGTACGAATAACAATGGCCCTGGTCTGGATCGGGTTTGGGTCATACACTGAATATGCTTTTTTGTTTTAAATTTTAAGTAGATAAGCTAAGTTCCTAATTTAATCTAAAGTAATCTAAGGCAATTTTAATCTAAGGTAATCACATTTAATTATCCTAAGTTTAAATATGTTTTTGGTTCTTGCTACTGATTCCCTGGTATTTCGATAACAAAGCTTTGCACGAACTATTCAACAAACCAAGTGGCCAGGCCGACTACAGAGAGGCAGGATCCTTTTGGTTCCAATATAATTGGAGACTGTTCGGAAAATCCAACAACCAAGTCCGTGTATAATTGTCTTCCTTAGACACCAATAAATGCTTGTGAATAGGTTTGATAAAAGAAGTATTGTATGATACCATTTCCATGGCAACGGCGCCAAAAACTTTGACTCCTCTTGATATGGTCGAAATAGACGGTTTTATTTATGTGGCGTCGTCAGGCCGCAAAGCGTCAGAATCAGTTGCCAAGAGGGGGATCAATAATTTTAAATTTATATTTAGCGGGGCGTAAATCGTACTACTCCTTATTATGAGTAAGGGAAGTATGACCTAGGGTCGAATTTTTTTAAGATGTCAGTATAATTGAACCTATAATCAAAGCTTAAGATAATTTTAAAGTGAAGGATTAGTGTGATATACCTAATTTTTAGGTTTTCTAGTTTATAAGATAAAGTAAAGTAAATTTGATAAAATTTGTAATTCAGATAAGGTTAAAAAAAGTGCATACTCTGATTTCATCAGTTACTTTGCCAATATTATGGAATGATGGTTCATGGATATGTAGTGACCTTGTATTCATTACATTGGTCCTAAACGCCCCTGTCATAAGACATGTCACTGGATAATGCGTTAGGCTTCAAGATTCTGAATAGACAGCAACGTCCTTTACCCCTGACGCACATGAAGTCTAACTACAGGCATACACGTTCAGATGGCTCATCCAATTGAGCGACTCGGTTAGGTGACGTATTAACATTCCACAATGGTCTAAACTATCTTAAGCATAATAGAAAATAGGGTTTGCCATATCCGAGAGACGTGATGTGTTTTGACGCTTTCGTTAATGATTGGGTTTAAAAGATAGTTAGGCCCTTAAAAGAGTTCAACCATAAAGAACACCATGGCTAAGTTGGGTTTCACTTCCATGAACACGTTCGGTTATCCTAACGGTCTAATCCTTTATGTGTTTAAACAAACAGTTCTTTAATTAACTAAGTATCCCTTAAGCGGGGTGCAATGCTTGAGACCGCGTTATGGTGAAGTGTGCTAATCAGCATTGACCGGGTTCCATGGCCTTATGTAGCAGAGGTACAGTGTTGAATCCTAAGATCAACATGAACACGATGAATGGAACGAATAGCCACAAAGTAATCAAGGAAGTTGAGAGAAAATAAGATTTTCTATTCCACGGCTTCCTTGATCTCATTACATAACATTGGCTTTTGTTAACTTCTATGGAGTTTCTAGATCCTTTATATAGCCCTCATCTAAAGGATATCTTGGGATTATGATTGACTCATTCTCAGGTACCTAACAATCTCCCCTCATGAGGTAATCATACTTCCAAACGAATACTCCATAGGAAAAACATACAAAATTACATGAAAGAAACACGTTATTGCTAACTAGCTCCCCTCACGAATCTTGCATGGCCGTTGAAGTAGATCTTCAATGTTGGAATTCTTCTACCTTCAATGGTCTTTGTGTTTGCACAGCGGAAATGTGCAACCACTTGAAATTCATCCTAGCATCACTTCATGTCGTTGAAAAATATAACTTCCCTCCAACACTTGCCTTGATTAGTAAGCTCAAAAAACTAGAGAAACTCCCCCTTTAAAGTATATGGGGCACGACCGATCAAGTTTGATTTCAATCAAACACATGATCGTCTCATAAAGCATATAGATCGTTGGCTCATTCGAATTTCCTAACGTCTCAAATACTCCCCCAAGGATGTGGAAGTCGGTTGTCGTTTTCCTTTGCTCGCTCGTCAAACAAGTAACGCAACAATTTTGTCTTCTTTAAAGTCCGAGTCCTATACCATACATGTATAGAAGTCATACGCACATCAACCATATACATATCTCCCACACAATGATGCTTGCATAAAATAAAAGCTTCATTGTTTAAAAAGGTTGACGTGCTCGGCAAATCTCCAAAATATCTTAAAGAACGTGTATGAGAAAATCCATGTGAATCCGAGCCTCAAAAATATCAGAAAAATATGTTTTAGAGGTCCAGATTCGGTAAAGGACCATCTCTGGAAAATCTGATAAAAGTCAGGGCCAAAACTGTCAAAATTGTAGTCAGATTCGGTATATGGACTGAGCTTGCGTAATCTGAAACCTTTCAGGGACTAAAATTGTCAAATGTGCACTAAGATTCGGTTAGAGGACTGTTGGTATAAAAACTTTAAACCTATCAAGGGTAAAGTTGTCAGATTCAGTATAGTCCACTTAAAAAATGTCAGTTACGATTAGTGGGCCTTTTAGATTCAGATGGGCCTTAAGGATTCGGTAAGCCCAATAACATTATGGAGGTTCGGTTGGAAACCTATGAAACATGAAGCCCAACAGTAAATTAAAGGTCACAACCAATTCGGTATAAACCGGGTCTGAAACTCAATCATCACCAATAGGTATACCGAATGATCAACCGAGTCATCATCACCATACCAATACCGAATCATAGATCAATTTCAATACTGAGTCCTGTAACCGTCTCATACCGAATCTCATTCAAAAATTAAAAAAATACTGTTCGTGAACTTTCCTGTTCGTCTTCAACTTGACATGAACACCAAAACTTTTTGCATCGAATCTAAATGAATTACTGCTCGAATCCGATTGAATATTGATCATAGAGCAGCAATTTATATAATTTGTAAGGATTCAGCAACAAAACTAAAACAAATCCTTGGAAAAATTGATGAACAGCTTCATCTTCATCCATATGAACTTGAAATTGAAATTTTGAATCAGATGTTTTCATACCTCGATTCCTGCATTAAAGTTGCGTAAAAACATTCTGTGAGTACTCGTTGATCATCATCATAACAAGAAAACAGCTGGATCACATCAATTTGATAATCTTTGACTATTCTGGAAAATCAAACTGACTTGAATACTCGATCAAATTTTGTTGTTTATTCGAATAAAAGCATCACGAAGTTGAAATAAACATCTAGGAACTCAAATCGAGTATCAATTTTAAGTGATAACCAGTTATTTGATCCAGAGACATCGAGGTGTGATGTATTTCATCGATGAATAACACGATCTCAAAATCATTGAATCTGTTGCTGTGAATCTGAATTGATGTTAAACGAGTATTATATTCTCATTGTGAATCAAGAATCTGAGCTTAATTTGTTGAAATAATCATCATAAGAATGAATTAAATTTTGAGCTCCATAGAGAATATCAACTCGATGTCACTGTAGTAGTTAGGAAAAATAGTTGTTGAATTTTATGAGATATGATGTGAAAAATTGTTGTGATGTAATCAGATAAATGATATGGATTGAATCTCAGAATGAGTGTGTTTTGGAATTGGAATGAATTTTGGATTAGTGTTGTTATGTTTTGATATAGAATAAGATTTGGTTTAAATTCGGTAAATGAGATTCGGTTTCGGTAAATATTATTTGGATGTGTTTGTGTTTTGGATTGGATTTGGTAAAGAGTTTGGAATGATTTAGTGTTTTCGGAAATTTTTGGTTGAAGGTATGAAGATCTTCATGAAGATATGAAGATCTTCATGATGAAGGTTCGAAGATATGAATATCTTCAAGTTGAAGATATGAAGGTGTAATGTGTCAGATATGAACATTCATCGATATTCATTTGGATCATCTTGGTTTCATTGAAGATCCCGCTCTGATACCATATGTTGGATCCTAAGATTAACATGAACACGATAAATGGAACAAATAGCCACAAAGTATCATACAGTTTCCTTGATCACATTACATAACATTGGCTATTGTTAACTTCTATGGAGTTCCTAGATCCTTTATATAGCCCTCATCTAAAGGATCTCTTGGGAGTATGATTGACTCATTCTCGGGTACCTAACATACAGCTTACAATAACTATTGTGCTTCAGCGTGTACGTACAAAGTTTATATGCTTGGTGACTACACTAGCATGGTCTGAAACCGACAATGTACTAGGGGTCTAGTTAGATGTTTCACTACGAAAGAGTCATCAGTCGGAATCCAAGGCTCGGTGGACTTACTATAACCGGTGTGCCTCAGTCAGACTTACGTTGTATCCGATAGACTTCTCTTACCAAGGGGTGACACAGTTAGTGTACTCTGAATCGGGGTTCGCGACTTCCCAATAACCGAGCCGATAACTACGTTCTATTAGTTGAAAAAGTGATTGAGTTTAAGGCATAATCAGAAAGCATCTTGGAAACATATACAAATCATAATATTATTTCGACATTATAAATGACTATATCATAGTATACACTAAAGATAACTACTCGTTAATCGTAGCAACAACATCACAAAGCATAATAATGGAAGACATTGTATAAAGACAAAGGATAGAAGTAGCAGTAGATTAAACGAGTTTCGAATACAAAAGTGACAACTTTAAACTCCAGACCGCTCCTAATACAATATTTGGTGTTCTTCTCCGGGTACTAGGTTTCCCGCACGGAGTCGGAGACCTTGAAAGTATGACTAATATTGTAGAAAAAGAGAGAGAGAGAGAGAGAGAGAGAGAGAGAGAGAGAAAGAAGTGAATTGAAGTGTGTGTAAAAATGGATGACAAAAATCCTTTAAATAGAAGTGAGATTTTCCTGCAAACGGGTGGAAGGCCGTTTGCAGGGCCCGTTTGCACTGGTGGCCCGTTTTCGATGCCCATTTGCCTGGGCCATTTGGCAAGCCGTTTTCCCTTATGACAGGCCATTTGGCAAGCCGTTTGGCAAGTCGTTTGGCTTGCTGATTTCACTGGATCGTAATTTGATTTCCTTGATCGTAGCTTAGTTTCTTGTCTTTCACCGTTTTCGCTCTAGAATCTTCGTTTTAGCTTCGGTTCACTTGATTCTTTTTGCACCGTCTTCGTAATTACTTGATCTTCAATTTCAATCAACAAAGCGGGAATTTTGGACATAAAGCTCGGAACTTTATTGTTTTTGGGCCTTAATAGTGGGGTGAAAATGTGATTCTTTAGCCGATATTAGTTTACATGCATATAGAAGTTACTGGTTGCATGCCTCCCTGGATGCTTGTTGTGGAACACACATCATCATTATCATCAGTTGGCACATTAGTCTTTACAACAGTATGAGACTCTTGTACATCATTAGTGGAACCATCAACAAATTGTGAACCTTGAGATCCAGTGGACCTCTGCCCAATTTGTAATACTTTAGTAGAGAAAGTTGGTCTAATTGGTTTAGACACAGATGGAATAGAATAATCCATCTCATCTTCATCGAACCCAGCAGTATGGATGAGTGAGGGTACTACTGATGGTTCTTCTTCTTCACTAAGAGCTTGCTGAGTAGGCTCTTCAAATAGTAACTCCTTATCTTCTTGACCAGAACATAAGGTAGGGATAGTTTCATTAAATGAAACATTGATTGATTATTCAAATCATCCCCTTTTTGTTTTTGACCATGTATTCCTTTGACATGTTGGAATATTCAAGAAATATTCCTTCATCAGCTTTAGCATCAAATTTTCCAAGCTGGTCCCTATTATTCAGTATGAAACATGGATTGCAAAATACAAGGAGAAATGAAATTGAAGGTCTTCTTCCTTTGAGAACTTCATAAGCAGTTTTCTAATTTCTTTTCACTATTAAAGATCTATTCTGAGTAAAACATGTATTATTCACAGCTTCTACCCAATAGGAATTTTTCAGCCCAGACTCAGCTAGCATAGATCTTGTTGCTTCAATGAGAGTTCTGTTTCTTCTTTCTGCAACACCATTTTGTTGAGGTGTTCTTACAACAGAAAAGTTTTGTGAAATACTTTTGTCAGCACACAAAATTCTTCAAGTGTTGAATTTCTGAATTATGTACCATAATCAATTATAAGCTACTTCACCAATTGCCCATTCAATAATTCCATTCTTTTGATAACATTGATAATTTCATCAGCAGCTTCACTCTTTTGCTTAAAAAAGAATACCCAAGTGTATCTAGAATGTTCATCAACAATAGCCAGTGTATACCTCTTCTCACTACAACTGGCAACATTAACAGGACCAAACAGATCCATATGAAATAAGTGAAATGGTTTCTCAATAGATAAAATCGTCTTTGACTTGAATGAAGCATGGTAATGCTTTCCTTTTTTACAACCAGGACACAGTATGTCCTTAACATAAGACATGGTGGGTAGCCCAGACACTAAACTGTTGCTTGAGATTTTGTGAATATCTTAAAAGTTGAGATGTGAGAGTCTCTTGTGCCATAACCACTTGAGGTTGTGATGCATTTATGGTGGATGGTTCTAGAATATTTAAGAAAGGAATATGATAATTACGGTTTGGAGTACAAGTTAGAAGGAGTCATAGTTGCATTCTAATTAGTTATTTTAAATAAGGATGTTATCTACTTATCCATTAGGTTTTTAATTCAATAAGCACTCTAATTGTCCATCTGTATTTAAGGCTCCTGTACATTTTTTTATTTAGTTATATATATTACAAATTATTGAGTTTAATAAAAAAAAAAAGTGCTGAGTGCCTTTTGTGTTACAAGTTTCTGTGCGTTTGTGTTCTCCATATCTATATTCTGCTTCTATTCAATTTAGCCATCAAGATCCCCATTATTTGGTATCAGAAGTCCAGGGATGGCGGAATGCAATCATCGTGGGAGGCATCATCATGATAATCGATATGATTTTTATGATGATAATGATCCACGTGATGTAGAGATTGCACGATTGAATAGGAGGATTGCCGAGTTGGAGCTAAACCACGCATATGATTATCAAAAAAGTGATTCGAATCATACCCCTAACCTATGGGACGATACCAATCCTTTTGCAGACCGGAGGAATCAACGGGAACCTAAAGAAGATCTGTTGTGTCATCTAGGGATGAAAGTAGAGATACATGAGTTTAACGGATCCATGCATCCGCAAGATTTTCTAGATTGGTTAAGCACGGTTGAGCGTATCTTTGATATCAAATATATCCCGGAGAATCTCAAGGTTAAATTGGTGGCCATAAAGTTGCATAAACGTGCTTCTTTATGGTGGGAACATGTTTGGAAATCTAGGGTGTATGCCCGAAAATCAAAAGTAAAAACATGGGATAAGATGAAAAAGTTACTTCAACGACAATTTCTGCCCAAAAATTATAGGCAGGCAGGTTCTGTGGAGTATCACGACCTCCAACAACACTCCTTGAGTGTCGAGGATCTGATTCCAGAGTTGGAATTAAATTCCTTTAACGGGTACGAAGTTTGTGATTCCGAGCAAATTTTTAATTTGGAATACGTTCTTAAACCTATGGTGGTTGAACCTATGGTGGATGAAAATACCAAACCAATCTATGATACCGATGGTGTCACTTCCGCACTTTTAAACACCAGACAAAAATCGGAGAATGAGTCCGATATTTTTGGAAGTAAGTCTTTAGATCTGGAGCTGCTGCTTGAGTTGGAAGAGGTTCTGATAGCTACAAACAAGAGTATGGCAGCCTCCTCTGATACAGATTCTAAACAATTATCAGATTTGTCCATCTTAAATCCTGAGCCTGTTAATTTTAGCAAATCAAGTGAAATCTGTAATGAATATTCGATGTCCAGCCTTAGTTACCAACCTTCTGATGACACGAGTTCTTTACTGAATCTTGCTTTAAGTGATAATGTCTCTTCAAATGTGTTAAATATCTCAAATAATTCATTTTATGGAAAAGTTACAAATGTCTTAAGGGATTATGATACGATTAAACTGGTGATTGTATATGATAAATAAAGCCCGTTGATGTCCGTCATTGATGTTGAAGACGCGAGGACGAGTATTTTTGAAGAAGGGGAGGATGATGCATTTATGGTGGATGGTTCTAGAATATTTAAGAAAGGAATAGGATAATTACAGTTTGGAGTACAAGTTAGAAGGAGTCATAGTTGCATTCTAATTAGTTATTTTAAATAAGGATGTTATCTACTTATCCATTAGGTTTTTAATTCAATAATTAATTCAATAAGCACTCTAATTGTCCATCTGTATTTAAGGCTCCTGTACATTTTTTTATTTAGTTATATATATTACGAATTATTGAGTTTAATAAAAAAGTGTTGAGTGCCTTTTGTGTTACAAGTTTCTGTGCGTTTGTGTTCTCCATATCTATATTCTGCTTCTATTCAATTTAGCCATCAAGATCCCCATTAGGTTGTCTAGTGACTTTGAATAAAAACAAGTATTAGTTGTTGTGATTGTTGTATTCATGTCAATTGGATACATGTTCTCATGTCTTTTTGCTGTCAGTAGAGGCTTCCCTATCTTAACAAAAAGAGTAACAATTTTCCTTCCAAATAGAACTATATTTCTTTTGTTTGTCAGTTGGCTTATGCTGAGTAAGTTGTGTTTAAGCCCAACGACATATGCCACATTGGTGAATGTAACATTCCCATGTGTTAAAGTACCAAAACCCTGTGTGTAACCCAGTGAATTATCTCCGTATCTAACAACTGGACCATCTTTTTCTTGATAGTCCATCAGCAAGGACTTACATCCGGTCATATGTCTCGAGCAACTACTATCGAGATACAAGATTTGATTGTTTCGAATGCCATGTACAGTAACCTAGAGATTAGTTCTTTTTGGGAACCCATCCGAGGATGAGTTCTGGGAGAGTCATCTTTGATGTTATCTTCCTTTCTGCTGGCTTGCTTATAGAAGCAGTAGCAGCAGTGGTCATCGTTTGAGTACATTAGTTGGATAGGTGAGCTTTACTGCCACATTTGTAGCATTTTCTCACTTTTGATTTCGGTAACTGGTTGGCAATAGATGTATTGGGAGTTTGATTCTGCTGGTGGATTTAGGTAACATCCAATAGTAGCTGGTCTAGCTTCACAATCAGTATCTTAATGATAGATGCCCCAAAACATGAGTCTACAATCTTATCAACTTTAGCTTTCCCCTTATGGCCAGCTTTCTGCTTGGAACCAGTACCATAATCGTAGTTGATTGCTTTGCCTTTTGTTTCTTGACTTACCAGTGTGGGAAGTTACTGGTTTGTCTGCAAATACTGGTTGATCGATATGTATCACAGTAGTCAGTTTAGACTTAGCAGTATTGGAAGTTACTGGTTTGTTTGCTGCTACTGGTTGACCAGTATGAATTTCAGTAGCGGGCTCAACATTTGTAGAACTTAGACAAGATGAGGAATTGACTGATTTTTAATTTCTTCGACTATTTTTAGTAATTTCCCTTTTAATCTATCTTTCTTTTAGAGACATGTAGTAAATGCTTGAGGGGTCAGTGATCTCATCATTTGAGGTACTGGCTTCTCTAGCTTTAACTTCATCCTAAAAGATTTCTTTCGTGGACGGTGGTGATGTCACTGTAGGTCTGACAAACTTATTTGTTAAGACCTTTTTACCCTTAATTATCTTGGCAAAGGTATCTGGCAGGACAGCTTCAGGATTAGTTTCAAGAATAGTGTCCATGAATGCAACTTCTGCATGAGCAGCAGCTACAGCAGCATAGTCACCAGCAAAGAAAGCTTCTACTTGGGCAGACACCTGCTCATTAAGACACTTCACAGTACGTTAAGTAGATGTAAACCAAGAAGCTACAATTGTTTTAAGGTCGTTAAGCTGGTTCTTGACCTCTGCTGCTTCTGAGTGAAGAGATTTTAAAGCATGGTTTTGATTTTCAAGTTTTGGAAATTTCACCATTTAGGGTTTTAATTTCATCAGTTTTACTTTTAAGTTTTTTATTTAAAGATTTAATTTCATTTTTAAACACTTCTTCATGTTTGCTGCCTCTGCATAGGTCAATTCTCGGATAGTCAAACATTTCAGATTTTTCACCATCAATATAAGTTCGAAAATTATCAACTTTATACAGCATTTTAGATTTCCATTGAGGAGAATTTCCTCTCAGGTCAGCTTCTCTCATATCATATGAAAATGTACTACCACTTTTATCTCATCAAACTCCTCAACTTCTCTGAGCACAAACATAGGTTTATACCAGATGAATAACTAGCACACTTCTCATTACTACCACTGTCTGAAGATGAAGATGATGAACTTGTTTCATCCCAATCATGATGCTCATCAACTAACACTTTTCCTGGTTTCTTCTCCTTCTTTTCAGCCTTTAAGTTCTCCTTCATCTAGGCCTTCATAGCTTTGTACTTGTTCTTGTACTTCTCAGCTTTTGAAAAAAGAGTTAGCATTTGAAGAAGGTTTTCAGGACATGCACTCAGATGCAAAGTGTCCTACCTTCCCACATTCATAACTCAGATTTAGGGCTATGTACTGACTTGCTTGTATACTTAACACTGGGTTTCTTGCTGACTTTATTTGGTTTAATGGTCCTACTACGGTTGAATTTTTTTAAATGCCTAGCCAGTAAAGTCATTCCCTCAGCAAACCCTTCAAAATCATCACCATCACTGCTTTCCTCATACTCACTCACACTACCCTTATCATCCACAGCTGCCTCTTCTTCTTCTAACAACTTTTGAACCAGTAAAGCTTTTTGTGATTTCTTTTTAGCAACAACAACAAGAGCAGTATCATCTGACTTAGTAGATTTTGAGGTGGTGGGAGCAGACTTAAAATTTTCTTTTAAATTCAATTCAAGTTTTGCTTCTACCTTCTCATAGTTCCAAAGTGTACCATATAGATATGACATATAAAAATTCTTTTAATTCTAGGTTGTCCTTAAGGGGTCAGTGACAGGTTTCCTATTTGCAGGTAATGAGTCAATGAATTTGTTAACCTTTTCAAAGTCAGTGTAGTTGACTTTCAAACTATCCAGGCCAACAAATAGAGAATTAAACCTAATGAAAGTCTGTTTTAAGGTCTCACTCTTATAAGCAAAGAAGAGCTCATATTTCCCTTTTAAGGCAATGATCTTGTTTAGCCTGACCTTACATTTTCATCATAAGTGACATTAAGATAGTCTAGAATAGCTTTAGCAGATGTTTTTCTCTTAATCAATTTGAACACATGATTAGATAATGTAATATCTTTCATAGTTTTAATTTTTGGGTGAAGTCCAATACGATGTTTGTCCTCATCCACCCATCTAGATGGAAGAAGAACAACTTCTCTACCTTCGATAGTAGGATTATCTACTGTAGCAGGTACACTATCAAGATTTTTAGTAGGGATGAATGGGCCATTGTTTGCAATGCCATGCATAAGTGGGTCAATAGACTCAAGGTGAAACATAAACCTATCTCTCCAAGTTTCATACTCATCTTCATTAAACTTGGGTGGTCTATTTAAAGAATCATTTTCGAGATAAGCTGTGTTACTGTATGCAACCATTAGCGAATTTAGATCTAAGATATGAGATTATCAAGATTGAAGCTCTGATACCAGTTGTTGGTCCCGAAATAACAACAGGAGTATTGTAGAGGGGGTAAATAGAATTTTGTTTTATTTAAACAGATTATGCAACAATTAAGTGTATTCAAAAACTTAATAAAATCAGAGTCAAGAGTAATTTTAAAATTATTCTTTTATTGATATAAATCTCAAAGAATCACAACTATTATAGGGCGGAATAAATAGTTAGTTGATACATATTACACCTAAAATAGCTCGAGAGGATATCTTAAACTTTTACCGAGTTTGAACTATATTTAATTAAACTCACAGCACTAAATATTACAATAGTGGAGTTATCTATTTATAGGAGTCCTATTAACCATGCAATAGATCTATTATCCACTGGTACATAGGATGTCTGTTCTTGTGCCGACAACATTATCAGAAAGCGTGCTCTCTTTCTTTCCTCTTTGATGACTAATTGCAGGAACACCCCAAATTGGTTTGGCCATACTATTTGAATAAACAAATATAATGTTTTGTTCCCGAGGCATTGACAAAGTAATAACCCATGTCTGCACATGCGTTAAACTTCTGCATTCCCACCTGGTCTTCTAAGGTTACTTGTTATCCGCTAACGCATGTCCTTTTCTATTCAACTTTCTCTTTAACTTATGCTGAATAGTACAATTGATGTAGATCACTCAAGAAACTAGTATGCTTGTAACGGAGCATATTTTGTCTAAGTATTGTATGCTGCCCAGCTATGCTGGTTCTTCAACTGGTTTACTTGATCTTTTATACTGGTTGAACAATACTGCCTATCTTGTGTTGATAGAACATGTAACATACTGCTACATTTGACACAACAACAAATGCTGTCTAAACATAAATAAACCTATGTTGGCCGCACATAACAATTAGTGTACATAATGTTGTTTTGTCATAATTAAATCCTAAAATATTTGGGGACTCAACAAATACATAACCAAATATATTGGGTGTCAAAAATAATGCCTAAATATATATCGTAATATATAAAGTTCTAGCATTCCAATTAGATAACCTTTGAAGCCTTAGCCTTTACATAAAAAGAAAATGAAACCTAATTCCCATTCCTACCCTAATTTTTTGTTATTTTTTTTCCTTTCTATCGAATAAAATCAAATGTAACTGATTGTGTCTATTTTTTTGCAAGCCTAAAACAAATTTTACGATTTATGGAAAAATAATTATCTTGGTCGTGAAATAGGATGAATAAGAGGATAGAGGAGACAGATGTTTACGGGTTATAATCAATTCGAAAGGTCAAATACCAGATAAATGGGCGACAGCCCAATGGTTAGGAGTGTTTCGTGTATACGAGAGGTCGGGGGTTCGAGTCCCGTCAGTCACATATATTTTTAGAGGCTTGCACTTTGGAGGTAGTTATCATTTTTTTTATTTCTTATTACATCCTGATTAGTATTATTGTTATATTTATTTTTACTACGAACCTTATTATAAATTGTTATTATTGTGTCATAATAGATGTTTGTAATAACAAAATGATTAATAATATAGCTTACGATATTATCATTATTATTACTAGTATTATCATTTGTAAATTATTAGTATTATCATTCCAAATATTATTATTATTAGTAGTATTAATATCATGATTAGTAAAGTTGCTATAAAAAGCATCATGTTTGTTAAAATTACCATTGTTGTTAAAAATATTATTTTATAAAAACTATCATTTTATCCTATCATTATTATTATTATTAAGATTATCATTATCAATGCTATTATTATTAAAACCTATTATCATTACTACAAATTATTTACATTTATCATTTAAACAAAAAGTATTATGATAAGAGTTATTGTAAGGATTATAATCATATATACATATAAATCATGAATACAAATATGAAAATAAGTAAACCTATAATTAAGTCATGATCTAAATAAGATATTATTACTATTATTATTATTAGAGGTATTATTATTAGTAAAATCATTATTAACATCATTATTATTAAAAGTACCATTTTTATCATTATTATTATCATAACTATTATTATTATTATTATCATTATTATTATAGAATGAAACACCTTTTATCTAATATTATTAATATTATTTTATCGAATAACTATTAGTTATATAAAATCATAATTACTACCTATAACGTAACTATATTAATATTTCTACAATAAATAATAATAAATGTAACTAATTAGGTTATTAATGAAAAACATAACTAATGTAACAATTAATACACTGATAATACATAAATTGTTCGATTACCATTATATGTGTTAATATATATATAAATGATACAGGTTCGTGAATCCGAGGCCAACCCTGCATTGTTCCGTTGTTCAATTTAGTCATATGTATTTTTACTACAAAATACGTTAGGTGAGTTCATTTGAATCCCTTTTACTCTTTATATTTTTAGGACTGAGAATACATGCAAATGCTTTATTAACTGTTTTACAATAATTATATGCGTGAGTTATAGTCCCACTTTTAAAATCTAATATTTTTGGGATGAGAATACATGCAGGTTTTATTAATGATTTACAAAATAGACACAAGTACGTGAAACTACATTCTATGGTTGAATTATCGAAATCGAATATGCCCCTTTTTATTAAGTCTGGTAATCTAAGAATTAGGGAACAGACACCCTAATTGACGCGAATCCTAAAGATAGATCTATCAGTCCCAACAAGCCCCATCCAAAGTACCAGATGCTTTAGTACTTCGAAATTTATATCATGTTCGAAGGAGGATCCCGGAATGATGGGGATATTCTTATATGCATATTGTGAATGTCGGTTACCAGGTGTTCAATCCATATGAATGATTATTTTTGTCTCTATGCATGGGACGTATATTTATGAGAAATGAAAATCTTGTGGTCTATTAAAATGATGGAAATGTTTATTTATGTTAAACTAATGAATTCACCAACCTTTTGGTTGACACTTGAAAACATGTTTATTCTCAGGTACGAAAGAAATCTTCCGCTGTGCATTTGCTCATTTTAGAAACATTACTTGGAGTCATTCATGGCATATTTCAAAAGACGTTGCATTCGAGTCGTCGAGTTCATCAAGATTATTATTAAGTCAATTATAGTTGGATATATTTTGAAATGGTATGCATGCCATCAATTTTCGTTGTAAAGAAAGATTGTATTTTAAAATTGAATGCAATGTTTGTAAAATGTATCATATAGAGGTCAAATACCTCGCGATGTAATCAACTGTTGTGAATCGTTTATAATCGATATGGACTTCATCCGGATGGATTAGGACGGGTCTCTACAGTTGGTATCAGAGCGGTGGTCTTAGCGAACCAGGTCTGCATTAGTGTGACTAACTCATAAGTCGTTAGGAAGCATCAGTGAGTCTGGACTTCGACCGTGTCTGCATGTCAAAAGTTTTGCTTATCATTTAGTGTCGAAAATTATTTGCTTATCATCCTTAAAGTCTAGACACATCTTACTGCAATGATTTCATGAATAGTGTATAGATAAAATTCGTATCTTAGCGTATATGCTAATTCATATCTTGGCATATCTGTTACCGTAGACTTTGCCTGGCAACTTCCGTAGATTCCTCCGTAACTTATGGGATTTTAGTATTATATATGCATATGTAAATTATGTATTGCAGGGTACTAATCTACATCCTATAATCTATTTCTTATCGAAAATCCTTCATCTGATTGTACGAGATGAATCCCTCCACCAGTTCGAGTCCCTCATATTTCGATAGCTATTCCGATAGTTATTCCGACAGCTATTCCGACATGGATATTCACCTAAGCTCCGAAAGCGGTGTCACCAGAATGAATCAACCAATCAGCCATCCCCAATTCATCTGATGAGTTCGTAGTCTACTAAATCATTGGAGACAAGAAGAAGGTGATCCCTCCCACCCAACTTATTACCGCTTGACAAAGAACCTGAAGCACTTACGGCGAACCTGTTCGTAATACCATCTTCTTTCTCATTTCCAGAGTATCTCATCATGATTATATACTATCTCAGATTATAGATCTTATTCATCCACTTGTTCGAACCGACAATTACCCCAGTGCAATAGAAGAAGTCAACGAGCTTTGCGCTCGGATAGTGGCTTTGAAAAATATGGTGCAAAATGTACCAGCTTCAGCAACATCACTGGCACCAACAGTACCACCAACAGCAACATCCGCATCCCACACCTCAACATCACAATCTGTCCCACGAGCATCAACATCATACGCACCATAGATACCAAGGAATACCAACAACAATGAACAATGAAGTATTGATCCATAACTTCATTAATATTCTGCGAAGAATATGTGATTCCTAATAGTTAACGATGAAGTATTGATCCATAACTTCATTGATATTCTTAGAGATCACTTATTTTAGCTCAACCCGAAGAGCAAATGAGATTGATATCATATTAACTCATTAAATCTATGACTACATTCGAAGAAAATATATATGTATATACAGTTTCATAAAGATTGTAATTAAAAATTCTTTAGTACAAACTGTTAATGGTGAAAATATTTTAACGTGTAGGTAATACCCGAGGAATATTTAGATTTCACATTAATAAGTTATACTGTACATTCTTCGATCTGATTCAACAGTCATTTACTATCCAACTCACATCCACAGATATACGAATCCGTTCACCACAGAATAACTTTTTTCATTCAAATTCATTTTCATATTTGGATTTTGACCTATCAGAATCCAACAAGTGGCATAATGAAGAAATAATGGACACAATAAAAATTGATTAGAAAGAGACTAATTAACAATATGAAATTTTGTTAAGAAACCATGCTAACAAGATCCTAGCTAACTGTTCCTAGCTAACTGTTAATTCCGTATTACATTTTATTTTATCGCAATTTATTTATCGCAATTTAATTATCGCAATTTATTTATCGCAGTTTATTTATCGCAATTTATATTCTTGCAATTTTATTTATCGTCATTTAATTTCTGTTATTTATTTTATGCACTTTAAATATCGGGACACGTATACAAGGTTTTGACATATCATATCGACCCATCTATATATATTATTTGGAATAACCATAGACACTCTATATGTAGTAATGTGGTAGTTAGCTATACAGGGTTGAGGTTGATTCTATAATAATATATATAGTTTGAGTTATGATCGAGTCTGAGACGAATACGGGTCATGATACGTATTAATTAATTCGGATATTATATATTAAGCTATATATGAATTATTGGACTGTTAATTGTGGACTATCAACTGTGGACTGCCGACATTGGACAATTAAAATGAATTAAAATATTGATTATAACATATGAAACTAAACAAATTCTTCAAGTTTCCACTTGATTTCATCTTAGCCTCATTTGTATCTTGACAATTACAATCTGCGTTCAAACCTTTCACGAATCTTGGGAACACCTAAATCAAGAGGATGAACCAACCGCATTTCATCTACGGAAAGAAAGATTTATGCATATAGTTATATACCTGAAAAACTCTCGAAAACTGAGTAAACATTTAACACATGCCTGTGTTAATCCCTTTAGTGTTATTATTACCCAACATAACTTTGCAATCCCTTTCCAAATTAGCCAATTTTGTCACAGCTCCAACAAGTCAACTTCGACTTTTCACTCGGATTAGCTTATTATAACCCTGATATATAAGTTGCTTTTCGTCATCGATACCGAAAAACCGTTTATATCTCACTACATTAACAGTAAACTTACCAGCAACATCATTGATCTTTGACTTTATGAAAAGTTATTATATTCATTGAAATCCTATCATCTACTCATCTCCATCTAATAACGAGAATTTCTGTACCAAACACCGAGAATCAGCAATCAATATTATGAAATCTAGCAACATGTCTACATTAACAGTTATATGTAAACATATAACATTTATCTCTTAGAATTATGACCTTTCATTCTGAAATTCTGAAAAGCACCCAGTCTACAAATCAATACCACAAATTCTGGAAAAAAGCTGAATACAGCGGCAAAAACTGTACACGACCTTAACCGTCGAGAGTTTGATGATAAAGAATGGAATATTGGAAACATTCAATAGAAAATTTAGTACCGAAAAGCGGATTATGCGAAACTATGAAGGAAGCCATGGACAAATCACAAAGAATAAGTTTGACTTCAAAGAATCCAAATGATTCAATACCTGCTAAAGTCTTTAGCGAATATCTTGCTCTTTACTCTAAACCCTTGCGGACAATAGTTTCTATCATCCTCTGATCTTAGATATTTCGAGATATTATCGTATCTTTCATTATTAATATCCTCGATATTTCTGAATATATTTTCATAACTAATCTTATCTGAAATCATTAATCTCTTCGTGCTATCAGTATTACATCATATAGAAACTGTTAGTTTCTATATTCTGTAAACTTTCGAGCTTAAAATATGAATGTTATTGAAGTAATGTTGGGAACTGATGCATGAGTTAGTATAATATAATAACACTTGATCAACGTGATTATATTACAATAAGTCATGCTGAGTTTCTAATGAAACGTGATGATTCACAGATCATAACATCATCATGTGACATGTTACACGACTCTTACGTTCTGTCTAATCTATAAACATATCAAGAACATGTTTTTCTTGATAGTCCTATCTTTCCTTGAATTCTGGTAACTTGACAAGTTAAATTGTGCTATTACCGTTTCTTTCTTAGAACATTAACAATGTTCATTCTGAAACCTATATCTACGAATTCTGGACCATTACAAGAGATGCCCAATCGCAAGAAGAAGGAACGAAGGGACAAAGCTCCGAAATAGAAATTGGAGTATAAATCGCAGCAAATAGGGGAAAGTATTAACTAGGGATGACAATGATTATAGAAAACGGAAACAAGGACTTCGAAGTATAAGGGAAGATATAAAGCCCGATAACAACACATAAATTACAAACCGTGTATATCAATGTTTATAGCAACATAAAGACACATGGGGATTAAAAGCACTATAACCCCAAGGGCAAAGTAGAAGTAAACAGATTCCTCTTGTGGAAGTTGGAAAAGGAGAATGATGGTTGTGATAGTAAGGATAAGGACAAGGATCAGAACTGGATTTAGCATTTTCATAAACTTTTGAATTTGGAAATTTGGGTATAGGAATGGTGAGAATAATGGAATGAAAGATATTAATTTATAATGGAAATATCAGACAGGGTAATCGAAGCAGATCACCGTATTTAATTAGAGAAGTCTTAATTTTCTTATTCGCCGAAAAATCAGACCTTATAGGTTTCGAAGATTTTCTTTAATCCCTTGAATTCCGGAATTCAACTCTGACTCTGTCAAAAGTTAAGATGAATCTTTACTTTCCTATTTCACTAATTGGTGATAACTTCATTAATGCTATTCGAATAACCGAATTATTTTATCTGTATTATTCAATAATGATAAAACTCTGTTTATCATCTCATATTCGTCAGGAAAACATATTTATTGTTAGCCATGGTGACCTCACTCAAATTTCGGGATGAAATTTCTTTAACGGGTAGGTACTGTGATGACCCGCGAATTTTCGACCAAATTTAAACTTAATTCTTATATGATTCCGACACGATAAGCAAAGTCTGTTGAATTGAATCTCAAAAACTTTGAACTATTTTTCATGAGTGCATTTGACCTTGACTAACTACGATGATTCACGAACAATTATGTGTATATATATATATATATATATATATATATATATATATATATATATATTTGTAAACATAATAAAAAGAGTAAGTGTATATGTATTATATTAATAAAATTATAATTTAATCAATTAGAACTACAAATGTAAAATAGCAAGGTAAATAAGTTATCATTAAAATGAATATATATAAATAGATATATGATATTATATATATATAAAATATTTCTAATAATAATTATTATATCATTTATAATATATATATAAATATTAAATATCCAATAGATATATACATATAATATATGATATAATTATTAATAAGTGTAATTACAAGTTGTATTATTAATATATATATATATATATATATATATATATATATATATATATATATATATATATATATATATATATAATGGTAAGGTAAAATATAGTTACTATATTAAAATGGTTACTATTAAAATAAATATTAATATTAATACCATTATTATAAGCTTTATAGTTAATACTATTATTATTAGTAATAATATTATTACCAGTACAATTATATTTGTATTATTATTATTTATAATATTAAAGAGTAGTATTATTATATATACATTTATTAACAAGAGTAATGATAATTTATACATAAAAAAAATAAAAATATAAGAATACTAGTTTTTACAGTTCATAAATAATATACATATACTAAATACCGATATACGTATATAAATAAATATTTATACGAATTATGAATAAATATAAAATATAAATACAATTAAAATATAGATAATTACAGAAAAATTTGGTAATCTGTTTTCAATCGTTTGCAAGGCAATAATTGTTTTGCTTTCTGCCTAATATTCATATGCATCAGAATCAAGTCATCTGAACAAAGCCAAAAACCATTAGATATCAATCTCTCCTTTTCATTTTTCTAATATATTTATGTCCTTGAACAACAAATTTTGTCGGGCAAATTGATTAGATAAATGATGCAATTCAGTAAAACGTGTTACAAGTAAACCTATATTATCAATAACAACTACCATTACCTTTTACAGAATCAAAATCTTTCGAATTAAATCAGATAGGGAAGAACAGAAGGTAACCTGCTCTGTTCGTTTTTTTTTTTTTTGGCAATACCGAGGATTTAAAACTAATTCCAAAATCTAGAAATGCAATTGTGTTAGGAATATCCTATCTAATCTATCTGAAAGTTTTCAAGTCTCAATTCAATGAATTGAAATCGAATTTTGGAAGAAAAAGTATAAATTGAAAAGGTCAACTAATCTGTTCATGTCAAAATTCGAGTTTGTTGTTAAGGCTTTGGAACAATTTATGAACCAGAAAGCTTATATGCATCATTTAGGACCTACTTCATGTTATAAGTTTTTTCTGAAACTCTATAAACTTCGAAATCAAATTTTTTTCTTGGTCTGAAGACCTTCGACGAACAGAAGGCTGGTATACTTGTGTTTATATTTTATTTTTTTTCCTTTCTATCGAATAAAATCAAATGTAACTGATTGTGTCTATTTTTTTGCAAGCCTAAAACAAATTTTACGATTTATGGAAAAATAATTATCTTGGTCGTGAAATAGGATGAATAAGAGGATAGAGGAGACAGATGTTTACGGGTTATAATCAATTCGAAAGGTCAAATACCAGATAAATGGGCGACAGCCCAATGGTTAGGAGTGTTTCGTGTATACGAGAGGTCGGGGGTTCGAGTCCCGTCAGTCACATATATTTTTAGAGGCTTGCACTTTGGAGGTAGTTATCATTTTTTTTATTTCTTATTACATCCTGATTAGTATTATTGTTATATTTATTTTTACTACGAACCTTATTATAAATTGTTATTATTGTGTCATAATAGATGTTTGTAATAACAAAATGATTAATAATATAGCTTACGATATTATCATTATTATTACTAGTATTATCATTTGTAAATTATTAGTATTATCATTCCAAATATTATTATTATTAGTAGTATTAATATCATGATTAGTAAAGTTGCTATAAAAAGCATCATGTTTGTTAAAATTACCATTGTTGTCAAAAATATTATTTTATAAAAACTATCATTTTATCCTATCATTATTATTATTATTAAGATTATCATTATTAATGCTATTATTATTAAAACCTATTATCATTACTACAAATTATTTAAATTTATCATTTAAACAAAAAGTATTATGATAAGAGTTATTGTAAGGATTATAATCATATATACATATAAATCATGAATACAAATATGAAAATAAGTAAAACTATAATTAAGTCATGATCTAAATAAGATATTATTACTATTATTATTATTAGAGGTATTATTATTAGTAAAATCATTATTAACATCATTATTATTAAAAGTACCATTTTTATCATTATTATTATCATAACTATTATTATTATTATCATTATTATTATAGAATGAAACACCTTTTATCTAATATTATCAATATTATTTTATCGAATAACTATTAGTTATATAAAATCATAATTAATACCTATAACATAACTATATTAATATTTCTACAATAAATAATAATAAATGTAACTAATTAGGTTATTAATGAAAAACATAACTAATATAACAATTAATACACTGATAATACATAAATTGTTCGATTACCATTATATGTGTTAATATATATATAAATGATACAGGTTCGTGAATCCGAGGCCAACCCTGCATTGTTCCGTTGTTCAATTTAGTCATATGTATTTTTACTACAAAATACGTTAGGTGAGTTCATTTGAATCCCTTTTACTCTTTATATTTTTAGGACTGAGAATACATGCAAATGCTTTATTAACTGTTTTACAATAATTATATGCGTGAGTTATAGTCCCACTTTTAAAATCTAATATTTTTGGGATGAGAATACATGCAGGTTTTATTAATGATTTACAAAATAGACACAAGTACGTGAAACTACATTCTATGGTTGAATTATTGAAATCGAATATGCCCCTTTTTATTAAGTCTGGTAATCTAAGAATTAGGGAACAGACACCCTAATTGACGCGAATCCTAAAGATAGATCTATCGGGCCCAACAAGCCCCATCCAAAGTACCGGATGCTTTAGTACTTCAAAATTTATATCATGTCCGAAGGAGGATCCCGGAATGATGGGGATATTCTTATATTCATATTGTGAATGTCGGTTACCAGGTGTTCAATCCATATGAATGATTATTTTTGTTTCTATGCATGGGACTATATTTATGAGAAATGAAAATCTTGTGGTCTATTAAAATGATGGAAATGTTTATTTATGTTAAACTAATGAATTCACCAACCTTTTGGTTAACACTTGAAAGCATGTTTATTCTCAGGTACGAAAGAAATCATCCGCTGTGCATTTGCACATTTTAGAAACATTACTTGGAGTCATTAATGGCATATTTCAAAAAACGTTGCATTCGAGTTGTCGAGTTCATCAAGATTATTATTAAGTCAATTATAGTTGGATATATTCTGAAATGGTATGCATGCCGTAAATTTTCGTTGTAAAGAAAGATTGTCTTTTAAAATTGAATGCAATGTTTGTAAAATGTATCATATAGAGGTCAAATACCTCGCAATGTAATCAACTGTTGTGAATCATTTATAATCGATATGGACTTTGTCCGGATGGATTAGGACGGGTCTCTACACAAATCACCACTACATCCATTGCCACACGTTATATTATCATTAGGTTTGCTGTACTTAGTATTGTTACTTGAAGATATGGGAAGCCATCTATATGAGAACAAGTGATATTTTGAAAAAAGAAAGAATTAAAAGCCTAATTTAAAGTGTAGTCTCTGAGATTCAGGCAATTAGATCCTACAAGGTGCTAGATCACCTAACCACTTCAAACCTTTTTCTGGTTAAGGATTGGTTGGTCAAAAGTTTGCTATATGAATCAAGGAAGTTACCGTGTTAAAGTAAGGTGATCATATAAAAAATATGCGAAATATGTGAAACAATTGCGGACTTATAGCCCCTACCATAGGGCATTATAAGCATGGAACCACTGAGGCATAAGACTTGTTATCATTTAATTGTATTGATCTATTTGAGTTGAAGATTCCGGTGATTGATCTACATATTCACTATTAGCGAGACATGAATCCACATGACTTGTGATGTAGGGTAGTTCTGAGTAAACTAAGGAGATTCACTGGTTAACCTTAACTTAATACTTATGCACTAAATATTAATGTAGAAAAGGGTATGAGTTTAGCTAGTGAAGAAGTTAATGAGGAAAAAACACAAACATATGCATGATTCTAGTTATACTTGGCATTTTAATTTAGATTTTTTAATCTTATTGTCTTCGATGATATTATTCATTAATTTACCTTCGTAGGAATGAAGGTCACGTTAAGATATCTAAATCGAAGTTTAATTGATTCGATGTTTCTAACCGTTTAATGATGCGCATAGCTGCACATCTATTGCGCAGTATCAAAATAGCATGCTTCGCCCTTTATAATCGCGCAAGACCATGTCTATATGTTTGCTTGCGCGCCATCTGATTCTGCTTTAATAATATGCCTACAACTTCGGCCGCACAGCTTGAACATGAATCCATTTAAACGGCATAACACTAGGATAAAAATGTACTACAACAACACTAAAGAAGAAAAGACACCTGTGGCAGGACGATGCGATCCTGACATCACAGGACGGTCAGAAAAGGACAGCATGGTATAAAGGGGACAACACTAAAATAATGGTAGCATTTGTACAGCTTTTGGAATAAGATAACAAATACAATACGACGTGGCACCAACATGTCCTTTTGTCCCCCTACGTGGAACTAAGGGACAAAAGCTCACATGTATAAATACGTGTAACTCAAGACATAAATACCACGACGGATGAATTATATTCCACTTCACCAAAAAATCACTCTCAATCACATTCATCACTCCAGCTAATCTGCGTGACCAGAATAGCTCTTCAATACACTTTGTAGTTTCAGGTAACGTTTATACAATACAAATCCTAACACCGCCCTTGAGCCATCAATTCCAGCTAGGGATGGCAATGGTCACCCGATCCAGTGGATATCCATTCGATCCACCCGGTTCGTGATGGATATGGATAATTTCATTAGATATGGATACGGATATGGATGAACCTAAATGGATATGGATATGGATATGGATATGGATGGAAAAAATCATCCATGGATATATTCATTATCACCCAAATTAGATACATAAATACTTAATTATATATATATATATGCAAACACATTTACTATCATATATACATTTATCATTACCCATACATTTTGCTTCCAATCATATAACGAATTAACTATGATATATTACAACAAAACACACATATCTGATCAAATAAACATACAAACTACACATTTAATTTGTCATAGTTCATGTTTAATAGTATATTTAATCGAATTGTGTTGTATCTTCGACAAAGATTACACGTTATATATATGTTCGTTATATTACGTTTTTGTTTATATGAAATATTAGGAAACTTCATAACTTTTGTTAATATCCAATGGATATCCATTAACCCATTTAATCTACTGGATATGGATATGGATGGAATAACAAAAATTAAATGGATATGGATATGGATATGGATATGGATGAACAAAAAGTAAATGGATATGGATATGGATACGGCCTCACCCGATCCATATATGATCCATTGCCATCCCTAATTCTAGCTAACCCAAATGATGGTGGGTCATGTTTAATCACACCTTTCTGAGATCATCATCTCGTATGAGGGTTATTCACGGTACTCTGGACCAAAGAGTTAAACTCAAGGAACCCTTAAATCCTCCTTTATCGTTGATATTGCATGAACCGAACCCCTTGGACCATCTTATGCTTGATCAAATGGCGCCATCCGTGGGACTCTAAGTTAAAAGGTTTTGTTAAAATCTTTTTTCCTTAAAGTTCTTTACCTTCAAACGTTTCTTTTTGTATGTGTGTTTATGTCCCAGGTGATTCAAAGCATAGCACGAGGAAATGACGAGTCAACCTGAGATTTCAAAGGCAGTTCCGGCATGACCGCAAGCACCGCAAGTATCCAAGCCAACGAGTACACAGGTAAAAACTGGTACGAATGCACTGCCAACAAGAACTACCCTTCCTCCATCACTTGAAACTCCGGTACAAGGTTTCAAAACTCCTGAGACTACGCGACAAATACTATGGGCGGCGAACACCACATATATGGGAACCATTCCCATCTATAGTAACGCATCTGGGTCTACTGTGCATGGTACTAATGTAGAGTATTCAAGTATCGAATCGCGCACACCCACCACGCCGGCTAGCGCGATAGACGCTTTGCAAAAAATAGGTTTCGACACGCAAGAGTTGAACATTTAAAGTACTCAGCTTAGCTCGGGGTTGTACCAGATGGCACCACCAACAGAACCACGTCCAACCCTAACAATTTATGTATCCCAGCAGACACCACTCAACGCAGTGTTAAATTCTGCGCCAAACACCCAAACACTTGAAGAGCGCACCCAAAACCAAGCTAACCTGATTTATTCATTAATGAAGGCTGTACCAGATGATATGGTTAAAGAATTTGAGCAACCTAAGAAAGCACAACTAATGATTAAGAACTTATTCGCGAGCATGAACGGAGTCAGTGTTAAGCCTAATATTGAGACTGCGCCAACTTCTGATGATTTCTTGCAAAAATATGAAGGCATTGCTCACAATCAAAGGTGGGCAGTTGAAACCAAACGCGCCGAATTCCCTCCTCTCCTCGAGGGAATAGCGCGTCAATGGTTTAACAACCTACCTGCGCCACTCATAATCTCTTACCATGATTTGAAAGAACGTTTCTTGCTCAACTTTCACAACATGAGAGCATCTAGGAGGACTCGTGTCGAGTGTCATTTCATCAAATAAGGACGCGGATAATTTATGGGACAGTTTATCGATAGATAAGTCGAGAATTCGCGCGCATCCCCAATTTGGCAGAATCACAGAAGGTTTCAGGATTCATTCATGAAATCTGTATAGAGCACCACTTATAGTTTTGGCAAACGCTACGAAAGAGGCCACCAGAGACACTGGCTGAAACTATCAGAGAGGCGCACGTGCATTTGTGCGCAGCTGAAGAAACCATACGGTATTCAGGATTTAGAAATAGTCATGGTCATCACGATGACCATGACTCACCTAAGGGAGGTCTCAATTCGCACAACTCTCATGCAGGATACCAAGATAATGGCCCTTATCAACACAACGATGGCAACAGGAGCGGACACACCCATGGGCATCACGGTAGAAACAATCAACGAAACAGGAATCGAGAACACAACCAAACGCTCATCAAAAACCTGGCGAAGAGTCTCAAGGAAATTCTCACGACAAAAGCGATATCGCATACTTTTTGCAGACCTGCGCGCATCTCAAAATATGCAAGACAAGACAAGTCCAAGTTCTGTGACTTTCATGATGACTATGGGCATGAGACTAATCGATGCAAAGCATTGACAGATAAGGTTGTTGCATGCTTAAAGCGATGCGAGCTTCACAAGTTGAAGGAGCCTAAAGAACGATCATGCAAGGAAGAGTATGATGAAGATAAGGAAAAGGGACGAGATAAGGTGATCCACGTTGTCACAAAAGAATGTACTGCTACGAGACCAATACCCGCGCACTCCCGGGAATACCTGCAGGTCCCATTTTCAACCAACGAAGTTCAAGAAGCCAAGAGTGACCTCATCATGGTTGGCAGATGTTTGCCCGAGTTGAGATAAAAGATCAGGCGCCTCTACATAGACACTGGTAGCAGCGCCGATATCATGTTAGAACTTTACTACAGGAAACTTCTGCGCCAGCTCAAACTCAACTTGAGGCCGTCGAAAGATAGATTCCAAGGCCTCTCCAGTGATCCACTGATGACCCTAGGAACCTTGGAATTTCGAACTACAGCTCGAGGATGATGACAGCTGGGTGAAAAAACGAATCGAGAAAGTGAAGTTTAACATCGTGCGGGTAACATCAGATTACGATGCACTATTAGGATACCCATTGTTGTAGAAGATAGAGGCAGTGCTCTCCATCGTACATGGTTTGTCTAGGTTTCCCACAAAATTTGGAATTGCAATGATATTGTCAAAATCATCAGAAAGCAGTCATGATCATGTATTTCATTTATCAATTTCACAATTGTAAGATAGGTCAAAAGGTTGCTTTACCTTAATAGATGCTTATACGCCTGAAAAGTTCATCACGCTTACCACATTTAAATGAGCACAATCTTGTATAATCCGAAACATAAGTCACACGCTCTAATGCACCTAACGCATATTAACGCGCATTCATTTATTTACAAAAAACATTAAACTAGTCTAAACAGGTCCCAAGAAACCCAGCAAAGGAAGTTGGAGAAGAAGAAGAAGAGAACAGCTCAATAACAGGAGCAGAGGATGGGGAACTGTAGCATTTAGCCATAAAGTTCCACAAAACTAGTGCAAGGACGCGTTTATGGTCTTTGTAATCTTAGTCATGTTTTTATATGTCGTTTCAAGAAGAATGTCATCATGCTATCTATGTAACTGCGCTAGCAGATAAACTACTATAATTAATCTTGGCAATGCGCTAATTTTCTTTGTTTTCCAAGATATCATCTGCGAAAATCTTTTTGCCATGTATAATGAGAAGTAGGTCTTTAACTTAGACTGGTGTGCACAATCACGAATACCCCGTGCACTCCTGCCTTTGAAGGGGTGTTTTCCCCAACCCCCGTGAGGCAGAAGCTTGTTTAGCGACAAGCTAGATACTATTACCAGACATTGGTTTGTCCTAGCCACACCCGTGCAGAATTGAAGATCTGCAAGTCATGACTATAAGTGATAGGGTTGGTAGCCCTTGACCTTAATCCTAAGTGTTTACGCACTTAGAAGGATCTCGATGCGCATCTATTAGGGTGTGTAGTTTAAGTCTATGTTGTGTACCGCTATTGAAACAGAATGGTTTCATGTTCTTTCATCGATTAGTTATTCCTTTCCGTTCATATCTCTTTCTCCAATTTCAGTCTCGATTAGTTCACAAGATTGAACGGCCAATTCTCCCTTGGACCCTCGATTCGATTTTTTTCCAATAATGTTAAGATGAATATGTAAGCTATGTATCTGGGAGGAACTTGAAGGGCTTTCGGTTGTTGAGTACGCAGAAGTTCCTTACGATTGCATCTAAAAGGAGCATTTCTAGTACTAAAAGAAGGAGAAGCAAGTGACCGTTCACGTCAGGAATCAAGGTTGTTGATGTAGTTGATATTCTTTCTTTTTTTCGTCTCGATTGGGTTGGTGTTCAGTGTACCACTCTGTGGGTACAAGATCGAAAAGAATTCATTGGATGGATGCTCGGGCATTGAGAAGGAAGGACGCTTTCAGAGGCGAATGGCCATGGATAGATACCGTCGCATGACAACATATATGATAAACTACGCGCTGACATACCTTGAGTATGATATACAATTAACAAACTTAACTTTTTTAAGCCACACACATAACATGCTTGAAACAATGAAGTCAATATACGCGCAATTGGTGTCACCACAAGTTACAAGTACAAGTCTATACCTGGTATCATGCATATGCAATAGTTGAATATGAGTAATAAAAGTAATGGCGTGATCAGCAAGAGACATTACTTAAAAGAACAAGAATTTCATTTCATAAGTGTTCATTACGAAAAGAGCACTGCGTGTACAATACATAACATAAAATCTACAAAACAGCATTCAACAACTGCTTGATGATAGCCTCGACACTCTACATCATAGCAACAAGGTTGGGCACATCTACGTGCTCTAGCTCGAGCACCACAGCTTTCTCCTCCTCAGCAACACCTGAAGGCAGTCTCTTGGCCACAACAGATGGCAGGTCAGTGGGAAGTTGAATATGATTCTTTAGAAACTCCCAGAACCTGCACCTCTCGGCCGCCTTCATGGCCCGTGCAGCCCTGTTGTACGCATCATTCATAGCAGGAGAATTGCAAGCACCAGAATCCAACCCTAGGAGCCCAAGTTTTAGACTGATGAACTAGTCCCAGGCGTACTTGCGCATCCCATCCAGTTCATTAAGCTGCGCGGAATGCTGCTCTGTAGGTTTATGGAGATCGGCTTTGGTGGTCAAGAGGACGTTTTCATTGATTTTCAGTTGGTCCCTCTCCGCCTTGACCAACTCGAGTTCCTTGGAAAGCACCTCCTTTTTAGAAGGCGATTACACAACAGTAGCCTCAGCGCCAGCTTGCGCATCCTATGCCACCTTCACCTCATCGTGAAGCACCTTGAGGCTATCACGCGCGTCCTGCACACTCAAGGCCTCCTACCCTGAGCTGGACTCCCCCTTCGACAACACATATTTGTCTATAATCCTATACACGTCGCGCAGAAAATTGGTAAGTGACATCTGCACGTCCATGTACAGGTCTGCCTCGGGGTTCTCTTTCTTGAAGAACCTCAGCGCACTCGCCGGGGTGTGGTTCATCAAAAATTTCAGCTGTAACATGACGGGCCCAGATGGCACCTCCAGAAACTTGTTCAATTTGCTAAACTCCAGAAACGTGTCTTGAGGAGGGCCCTCGCCGCCATCTACGCAATAAAAAAATAGAAATTACGTGTTAGTAGGCAATACAACAAGTCAAATAATAATTAGAAGTCATGAAAAGAAGCGCGATTACCAGTCTTCTTCTTCTTCTTATGGGACTTCTCCACATCCTTGTCAGAATGCTTGCGCTTCTTCTTATTGTGTGAGAACCGCCTTGGTCAGCTGGGTTCCCTTAGCTTGGAGACGGGGGAGTGGGAACCCTGGTGTTGTAATCATTTAATTTCACGTCCGTGTGTGGAACCCTCTCCTCCTTTGAATGTACGCCCCCTTTGGGCGCATGTGATTCAGCGCCAGTGGGAGGAGCATAGCCCTCGGTGCCGGTAGAATGGATGGCATCTCCCTCAGATTAGGATCCCTCAATCTCTGCGCCTCCATGGGAGGAAACAATCTCATCGAGGTCCTTATCCTCAAGAAAGTAAGGATCGGCATGAATGCAAAATGAACACATAATAATGTTAGTAAGCGCAATAAATAAACATCTAATTTATAAATTACAAAAGCAACGTGCACTATCCATCGTACCCTGCCTATTATACATCAAGACAGGCGCGATAGCAGGATGAGTGCAGACTTGGCCGGCACGAATAATCTCGGCCGCGTATATGCGCACCGGAAGTTTCTTGTCCTTGTGGAGGTTGTATATGCACTCCTCGCCGAGTGTCATACGGGTCTTCTCATTTAAGTCCTTATTGACACTAGAGTGCCAATCGCGCGCATTTGCACAAGGGTTGGGGATAAAGATGTTGACGACGTAGAAGAAGGAATTCTTTCACTTTTCGCGCATACCAGCCTTGGTCAGCTGGACGAACTTTACGCGCTCCCTGAATGAGAACCAGCTGTTTTCGTGAAGCTGGTAGGAATAAACGTTCCTGAATAAGTTTATGGTAGGGGAAAAGTTTTGCGCCCTACACCACATCTAGAAGAGAGATATATGGCACGCGCTATATGGGTGAAGCTGCCTAGTGATGATACAAAAGTAATGAAGAACAGACAAAAAGAATTCGGTGGGGGATAGTGAAGGTTGCCATAATTCATCACTCTCGAGTATATGACAATTTTATTGGCAGGAGGATCATTGGCACGTTGCCTGTTCCTAGGGAGAATGGGGTTTAAAGCGCGAAGAGGAGGATAATTCTCCCTAATCTCCTCTAGATCCTTACGAGTGATCACAGGAGATCTCATCAAAATTTTTGCTTTTAGTTACAGAAGTAGAAGAAGACATGATTTTATAAAAAGAAGGGTGAGTGAGAAAGGTCTAACATGATCGAAAAAAGGAGCAAGTGAAGCAAATCGTAAAGGCGTTGGATCAAATGCACGAAAGGAAGAATGAGAGAAGATGTATAGGCGGTAAAATATTTTATGAAGAAGATAATGGGTATTTATAGGGAAAATTTTGAATGGAAAACTTGGAAGCAAGGAAAACGCATCACAGCCGTACACGTGTCGCAAATCCAGTGGAGGTAAAAGTGACAGGTGACCATAAACGTGCGAGGGTGACGGTTGAGTTGATAGTCTCCCATTCCTTTCAGACTGAAAAGCCGTAAAAACCACCCTAGCATTAAATGCACCTCTTTACCGTACTGTATGTCATAATTAGAGTTCTACATCACGCGCATTAAATTGCGCGAAATATAGAACTGGGGGGACTTAATGATGCGCATAGCTGCACATCTATTGCACAATATCAAAATAGCATGCATCGCCCTTTATAATAGCGCAAGACCATCTCTACACGCTTGCTTGCACGCCATCTGATTATGCTTTAATAATACGCCCGCAACTTCGGCCGCACAGCTTGAACATAGCGCCATTTAAACGGTATAATACTAGGCAAAAAATGTACTACGTCGACACTAAATAAAAATGGACACCTGTGGAAATACGATGCGAACCTGACATCGCAAGACGGCCAGAAAAGGACAGCAGGGTATAAAGGGGACAGTACTAAAATAATGGCAGCATTTGTACAACTTTTTACATAACACCATGACGGAGGAATTATATTCCCCTTCACCAAAAAATCACTCTCAGTCACATTCATCACTCCAGCTAACATGCGTGACAGAAATAGCTCTTCAATACACTTTATGGTTTCAGGTAACGTTTATACAACATAAATCCTAAGACCGCCCTTGAGTCATCAATTCCGGCTAACCCGAATGATGTTGGGTCATGTTTAACCACTCTTTCTGAGATCTTCATCTCGTTTGAGGGTTATTCACGGTACTCCGGACCGGAGAGTTAAACTCAAGGAACCCTTAAATCCTTTTTTATCGTTGATCTTGCATGAACCGAACTCCTTGGACCATCTTATGCTTGATCAACGTTTAAACCAATTTTATCCATTTCATAACCTACTCGATAAACTCATTTAACACCCGTGATTATTTACCCATTTAAATTTTCTTTGATACGATACCTAGGTGCGCTCAACTTGTTTATGTTAGTCTTTAAATTTTTCAATAGATTTTTATTTCCCCTTCTATTTTGAATATAAGGGGGAGTCTTTTAGAGGTACATCATGGATGTCAAGGGAGTTTGATCCTAAATTCTTTTGTTTTTATTTGCTTGAGGACAAGCAACATTCAAGTTTGAAGTGTTTGATATTGCCTATTTTATATACCATTTTTAGGCAATATTTGGTGTAATTGTCTGGTGTTTAGAGTCAAATTTCAATATATTGATACTTAGTATCTTATGGAATGGTTATTGGTAAAGGGATGGAAAAAGAGAAGATTTGCAAGCCTGTATATATGTTGTTTTGAAAACTGCTATTTACAGGGGTAAGTGCCGCTTACCTTAGCAAGCGTCACTCGGTATTTTGAAGGAACACATTACTGTCAGATGTAGGCGGCGCTTTGGTACAAAGAAAGCGCCAAATTTATACGTAAGTGCCTCTTGAGATGACAGGCGCCGCGCCAAATGCTGAACAGAACTTGAGGCATTGAAAGGAAAGTGTCGCTTCAACCTTGGAAGTGCTGTATTGATCATGAATGAAACTACATAGATATGAAGAGAAGCACCATGTTCAATCTTGGAAGCGTCGTTTTGTGAGGGCAAGCACCTCTTCATTTTCTTGAAGCGGCGCTCAGACGGGTCAGCCAGCAGGTGTATAAATACCTAACTTCCAAATTCTTTTACCTAAGCAAATTTAGGGAAGAGCTACGACCGTGATTTTTCTCCCTGAGAGTAAGATTAACATCAATTCAAGGCCAAACTGAGTGAAAACAACATATCTGATTGGTCAGATCATAGTGAGAATTGAAGATGTGATAGATTGAATGAGACTCGGTAAGGTAAAGAACTGATTCAGTATTATAGAGAATCGGTATAATTACATTCCACAGCTTCTTAAACTCAGTTATAATGCAATGGCTATCTAATTAGGACTACTTAGGTTCCTTATATAGCCCTCTTTAAAGAACCTTCTAATGAGCTTATTTCACATTAACACTATACACATTTCAGGGTCCTAACAATATAACCTACCAATCATTCCAGATTCATCTAACAATCCAGAAAATCCTTTAATTCGGTTTAACTTTCTGATTTTTTTATATCATGAGTTCTTGTTTTTGAATTAATGATGAGTTATCTTCATAGAATGGTTGTTGTCTAGTTTTTCTATGTCTACTTAGGCTAAATACTTTGGCATGAGAGTATTTATATAATGATTATTCTTTTATTTACAAAATTTAATGCTAGAATGAAGAACGAATTTTATCTTTTATTGATTATTTCAATTTGATAAGTTATTATGTTTGATTGTTTTGAATTGATCACTCATCAATTAGATGCTTTAGTTTATGATTTGGTGACATAATCATACATTATCATGTAACAACCCTGCTATTTCCGTTAAGTTTCGTTAACTACCCGTTAAGTTATTTAATGGTACTTACTTGAATGTTGTGTATTTAATTTGATTAAATGCATACTTGGTCCTTTGAAGACTACTGTAATTAATATGGGAATATATTAATTTGAAAACTTTTTTTCGGATTTTGAAATACGAAGAAAACGATACGGTTTTAAGAATTGTAAAGGATGTCTTTCGGGACTATGAAACACTCGGTTTTTAATTAAATAATTATTGACTTTGAGAGAAACATATTTAATTTATCATATATTTAATGAGGTGGAATGCATTTTAACAACCGGGTAACGTTCCGAGAATTCGGTACGGTTAACGACACTCGTAACGGGCCACACGATTACATTAAACTAGCAAAACAAGCCTGAGGACACCACCCCCATGGGCCATAGGCTGAACCTCCCTCCCGTCACTCCTTTTGGACTTGATTTAAGCTCCATGTATTATTTAGTAGGATTAAGTTAGGCCCTAAATCTAATTTTACTTAAAATCAAAACACTGTATAATCCCATAACCCTATTTGGCAGTCGACATCTTCCCTTCTCCCTCCCCTCTTGTTCATCGACTTACACACACCCAAATACGTCGTTAATTTTGCTTGATTGCTTTTACAATCAACACAAAAGTGATAGCCTTGATCATTCTCTATGAGTTGGTGTTAATTAATTGTGCTTTAGAGGTATAAATCAGTAACACTAATTTTATAAATCTGATTTTTATGAGATTACATTGTGTATGTTAGTCTATTTCTTAATCCATTGTGTGTATGCATGATAATAGTCGTTAATTTGCTCGGTTGTATGTTTTGATTGAATCACGAATTTAAAATGCATGCTAATGATATTGTAAACATATTTTTTGTAAATAATATGTATTTATATGTAAAGCTATCAAATAATTAATAACTTTGGTCGCAAGAATCGCTTGATTTCGTTATGTTATGCTCTAGTTATGACTATTTGAATTTTCAACTGCACTAAACAGAAAATTGTGGTTGTTGTGTTATGAATTGGACTATGATTTGAATACCATTAGATATATAATTGAAAAACACTAAAATTAGACTAGTATATCATGTTGTTTGGATTTTTAAAACTCGTTTTATGCTCAACTGATTGTTCATGGTAAAACTTGTTAATCAACACTTTTGAACTGATGTAAACTACTATTTAACTTGATTTCTGGAAAATTAGCTTTTGGGTTTTAGAAATTTCATAAAGAGTACTTCACTTTTCATATAGATCATGTGTGTTAATTGTCTCTATTTGTCCGGATAATCGCGTCCGAAAATGGCTACCTGAACGGAGTCTACTGTCTCGTATGCACAAAACTTGGTTTAGCATAAAATAAAAATTGATTGGGAACTTTTCCTTCTGGTATCTTGGTATTTGTATGTCAATAAACATATTTCATTTGAGTTTCAACGTCTGAAAACCCTATATGTTATGTGCTATAAGTGTTCTAAAACGGTATGTCTGAATTCTGTCCAAATTAGAAAGTCTGATTTGAAATGCAAAACTGTAGAAATTGGCTATATGAAAATATTTGAAAATTATATAGATTAAACTTTGAGATGTTTTTTTACCATCTCCCACTAGTCTTATATTATTTTCATTTTTCTAAAATAAATGGTAGAATTTACAATTCTGGCGCGCGTATTGTTGTAAATTGCATGCTACATGAGTTCTAGAAATTGTATGATAGCGTGGTTGGTATTTTTAGAAAGCTAATGACATGTACTTATGATCTATAGTGAATAATATATTCATGATTAATTATTTGTGAATAATGCTTGTTTGTTTGCATGACTTCCATGAACACTTACAACAACCGAACTAGAAAACGTGAAAATGTTAAACTAATGTTTGAAACTTATGAATTGACCTTGATTTGACTTTATCACATAATTGACATGATGTACTGATGTAGTTGATGTAGGTTGACAAAGTTGACCAAGTTTGACTTTGTTTGACTTGCATTAACTAGTTGACTTTGTGTTGACTTTTACTATACAATCGCGTCGGTCTGAGCAATAGGATAACTATATTATGGATCAACTTCTATATTTAAATAGAATTATGTAACCACATATTGAAATTTAATTTTACCATTTTCATGGCGTCTCAGTTTTATTTTTTATTTTTAATCTTATTTAATTTTTTTTTAAAGATTTTTCCTATTTATTGGCCGGAGGTCCTCTCGGAAGCAATCTCTCTATCCGTTGAATAATGAGAGGGATGACTTTCTCTACTTTTGAGAGGGTTTTCACTTTGGGTGGAGAGATGACTTGTCTTTATTCTCGAATAGGGGAAGGATTGTCTACACCTCACCTCACCTCCCCAATACATCACTTTTGTGGTATTGGGTTTTTATGTTGTTGTATATTGATATATCTAGGTTACATTACTCGATCTTAGTAATCCGAAAACTCATTGCTTGTGCAAAACTATCAAGTACACTCAATGTGAGTCTAAAGTCCCATACACTTTTCTTTTTGAGATGGGATAACATGCTTTTTTAAACTGCTTTACGAATTAGACATGAGTACTTAAACTGATATACATATGAGTTTGATCAAAAAACCCTTAGCTTGAATATTTTAATTACATACGTAAGCTCTTATCATAGAGACGGATCTTTTAGGTCTGACAGCCTCACCCAATGAATGGGTGCTTATTACTTCATAACTTATACACTCTATCGGTGTATACTGTCATAGGATAAAGGATAAGTCGTGTAGCACTTAGCTGTTCGCGGGTTAAAGATTTATATTCAAGTGCTCATAATAGACGTATAACCTTTTACAATTCTTTGTATGAAATCTCATGATATAACAAACGATAAACTATTTACTAAACCTATAGATTCACTCAACAATTTCGTTGACCTGTATGCATGTTTTATCTCAGGTCTTTAGAGGTATAGCTTCCGCTGTGATTGATGCTTGCTTGCATACACTGGATGGAGTCGAGCATTCTTTATTTCAAAGACTTATTACATTCGCATTTTAAAATTGTTTATTATAAATAATGTCGTTGGATATTCACTTTGTCGTTGGTATTAAACTACTTTGGTTTACTTCACATTTAATGTCAACGTTTTAATAAACTGGATGCGAATGCTTTTCGGTAAACATCTCATATAGAGGGTGTGACTGTTAACTGTGGGACATGTGGTTAATACACCGTTAGTGGATTATGATGGGGTGTTGCATATCCTGACCAAGGAAATTGATTAAGATTGAATTAAGAAATTAGATGAGGCTAAATTGTTGCGACGACCAGTTAACGCATTAAGTAGTGACCGTGACCATATGACATAATAACTTCATGTCATTATGTTTGTTGATTGTTGATTAGTTTCGGTCTTTAGACTGCGACTATACATTTAAAAATGGCTAGGAAACTTCGCATGTAATGACATTTAATCAGAACTTAATTTAAACACTCCCTACGTCAAAGTGAATATAACCTAGGAAGAAATACTTTCCTACGTAATCTTTAATATTTGTTTTGTTACAAAATTCATATATTCCACTCATTAAATGAAAACCCCCCCATTTTTTATAAATGTAGATTTATTAATTGAACTCTTAGTCATAGCTTTAGTTGAATAAACTATCCCTTGGAACGAACCTAGATTTATCAATTCTATACTACTACACGATTAGGTACACTTGCCTATAAATGTGTTAGTCAACTTCAATTTTCTTGTTTCGATTTATATTACCTGATTAAGCACATTAAGATGGAAGTAGTGGAGAAAATCGAGGAGGAAGAGGAAGAAATGGAGGAAGAAACTGAAATATCCCAGCTCAACTCAGCAGAAATTCAGAAACATCACGAAGAAATAATGCAGCTCCAGGCGGAAGATCGGAATGATAGTATGGTGATTCATCTCCGAAGGAGAATCAAAGAACCATCCAATTTAAATGATATATATATATATATATATATATATATATATATATATATATATATATATATATATATATATATATATATATATATATATATATATATATATATATATATATTGATCCTGCTAGCAGAGAAACAAGAGATGGAACATAGAAGAACTCTGTTCATCAGCCAATTTATCCGAGTTTCCTGAAAATTATTACTCGACTACCGACGATGACGAGGATGAGCAACAGTGCATAGACATTCTGTTCGACTCTCGTTCTCTATCTATGGAATCATATCAAGAGGAGTCGGACTCTTCTTCAGAACTCACCGAAGTTCACATCATATCAAATCATCTCAATATGATCTCATTCATCAATGATAATGATGAGTTTTAGGATACTTAGAAGCCATCCGCCATTCAACGATCGAATTTACACCTTCATTAAAGGATCAGATTAAGGCTATCGAAGCAAAGTAAAATCATTACCTAGAGAAGATAGTGATACAGAACTATTAGAAAAGTGTATTCAGGACTTTATCACTTTACTTCACGACCATATCTAAGAGAAGAAAGGCAAAGAGAACACAACTCAGTACTTCGCACTATTCAAGAAACAAGGTTCAGCCGCGATCAGAAAATCATCTACTCTAAGGTTTACAATGCCTTATCCAAATCTTCTTTTCCTTTATCCTTCAACCAATGAGCAATATTGACTCTCATCCGGATACACGTGGATCACTCCAACGAACGCCTGACTTATCACTTTGACTCCAAAATGATCGATGAAATTAACGGCCTCTTCGTTCTCATAGCTAGGGATGATTTAGAAAGTACACCAGGTAGGCTAGTGATCTACATAACACTTGATCACCAAACCGAACTGATTATCAAAGAATTACGTTCGGTAGTATTAGAAGAGGAAAGACGAAACAACCCTTTCTCTTAGTTGGATCTTAACTGAGTCAATCTTTCCACTTACGTAATGAGACAACTCGAGCGTATCTTCAATGATTCAATGGATCCCATCTACACATTCATAGTAGATGCCGGGAAATCTACACCAAAGAAGTAACTCTACTACTTGAGTCAAGATTACTCTTAACCTCTTGCCAACTCCGACTCTTAACTAATTTGTGGCAAATTACCAACTCTTTTTGTGGAGACCCCAAGTGTGAGGATTTCTAGATAATAAATATACAGTTCTTAACACTATTTGAAGACCTGAATATTGAGCACCCGAGGCGAGAAACAATCACAATGAGCATGGCCTCTATGATTGACATACATGGATCAGTCACCGGACTTCAGGACTTGTCAAGAGCAACGAAAGCTCACTATCTTGCCTTCAAGAAACCTTCAAGAGACGTACCAGATCTAATTCCAATTATGATTCGTCACTTCATAAGGATCTACCCACCAAGATACTTATACCCTCGAGAAATTCATGAACACATCAGCCACATGGAGATGTCTACTTTACCCTAGTACGGTCGAGAAAATGACCTTAAACAAAAGCACTTTTCTGGAGGTTTCACACCCCCAGTTAGGGCTTGGGCAAAATGTGATTTAATATCAAAATATACCAACATATTATAATAACGAGAACAATACTAAATGAGAAAGTTAAACTTTATGGAGTACGCAGCGGAAAATTAAATGTCGTTACAAAGGAGTAAAGTAAATGTTTGAATGCAATAGTAATAAATGTGATAATCTCTTGATCCTATGTCCAAGTAGCATCACATAAGCAGTAGATAAGTAAACTTGAATCAAACAGCACCTGAGACAAAACATGCTAAAGTGTCAACCAAAAGGTTGAGTGAAGTTCATAGGTTTAACAAAAGTTTGACCGTTGTTTTAGACCACAAGATTTAGTTTGTAAAGTTGATCTCCCACATGATCAAAAAGTTATGCTAAAGCGTGATATTTAGACTAAACGTTCAAGTTTGCCCCATGACAAGTTGTGTCTGTCCTTGTCGGTTTAATTTCATTATCAAGTAATACAAAGACCTAGTCAAAAGTATCGGGGATGTTACTCCCGATAGGCCTACCCCCAATAATTAAGCATGCAGCAGCAATTAAAAATATCACTGTAGGGACTTAGTCGGACATAGCCGGGTATAGCATAGTTTAACAGTTTGGTACTTGTGTCTAAATTGTAAAAAGTAAAAACAGCATGTGTCTCACCCCAAGTAAAGTAAGTAAGTTTGCTAGCAATAAAGAGGGGCTATGAATTCAACTTAAATAGCAGTTGAAGTATTCCACGCAAGAAGGAAAGTAAAGCAAGTAAGTGATCTGGATATCAACCTAGAGGTATAACATTTGATTAGTTAATGTCTAACTGACATAAAGTATGTTCATTAATATAGAAACTATATTGATAGTGACGGTTTTCGAGAAAAGTTCATATTTCTCAAAAGTTTCTATTTTTGGAAACTTACTATTTATGGAAAGCTTCCACTTATAGTAAGCTTCTAGTTTAAGAATGTTCGGGTTATAATTCTTAACAAAGATGTTGTACAATCTCGCCCAAACTTCGTTGCTAATAAGCAAGTTACTCGAATGATCTATTGTTACCGAGTGGCCCAGGATCTCTTGACCAGAATCTAAGTCTTGGCATTCGAGATCCACAAGCGTCCCATAATGGTAACAAGGATCACCCTAGGCCACAAGCAGCGATGATGTTTGTAGTCTTTGTACGCTATCTTTAATTATAACCTTCACGTTAGGTGCGTATATACATATATATTCATTAATTCGATTTTAATTATAATTCCTATATATTAATTCATAAAAATACTTTTATAATTTTTAGTAACATATATTACTAATTATAACATGTTATTTATTTTATTTTTAATTGCATATAATTTATAACATTATTTACATGTTTTGGTAAAAAAAAATAATAAACTGAAGTAAAAAGTAAAAAGTAAAAAGTAAAAAGTAAAAAAAATACTTACTAGTAGTAATTCTTCAAAGAGAGAATGAGAGAAATTTAGGTGTGAGTTTGAATGAGAAATGAGGGGTATTTATACTTGAAAAAATTAGGTAAAAAGAATAAAATAATTAAAAGAAAAGGAAATATTTTAATTTTTAATGGGATTTTAAAATTCAAAAGTATTAAATGTTAGGTCATGGGATAATGCACAAAATAAAATAATAAAAGTAGTTTTTCCATTATTATTTTTAATTAAAAAGTATTTTATTTATTTATTTTTTTTTTAAATTCATTTATTTTAAGGATTTTTTTTATATAAATAAACAAATTGATTTAGTGCTTTTTCAAGAATATTTGTCAATATTTTTTTTATTAATAACTACAAATTTTGCATAAAAATAATAAATAATTCGGTATTTTATATTTTTAATAATAATTATGATTTTAATTATTAAACTATAGTTTTAGTAAGTTTGTAAATATTATTACATTTATATATAATTGGATTTATTATATAGTTAAATATATAATACATTAACTAAATAATAAAAGTGATACAAAGTTTATATACTTAGTTAAATTATGTCAAATTATATAGATTAATAATATATTATTTATTTAAGCGTACATTGTTGACTAAAAATTACTATTCGGTCAATATTTAATTGTATATAACAACCCTTAATATATATAGTCAGGCAGATAACCCTAGGGTTAATTCAGTAAATTTAGAAGTCGAAAAGTGAGGGTTGTTACAGTACCTCCCGGTTAATAAAAACTTCGTCCCGAAGTTTTAGGTAGACTTCTCGGATGCATCAGCGGTTGAGAAGAGATGGGGATATTTCTGTTTCATTTGGTCTTCACATTCCCAGGTATACTCGGGGCCACGTCATGAATTCCAACGGATCTTAACAATAGGTATGGTGCTTTGTTTTAAGCGTTTAGCAGATCGGTCCAAGACTTCTATGGGTTCCTCTATGAAGTGCATTTTATCATCAATGCGAATGTCATCCAAAGGAATAACGAGAGTGTCGTCAGCAATACACCGTTTAAGATTTGAGACATGAAACACATCATGTACTTGACTGAGTTCGGTTGGTAGTTCTAATCGATATGCCACGGGACCAATTCTTTCAGTGATTGTGAAAGGTCCAACATATCGTGGACTGAGTTTACTTCGTTTACCGAAACGGACAACACCTTTCCAAGGAGATACTTTCAACATGACTTTATCTCCAACTTGGTATTCGATGTCCTTTCGTTTCTTATCGGCATAACTCTTCTGTCGGCTACGGGCAATTTCTAAACGTTGCTTGATTTGAACGATCTTTTCGGTAGTTTCGTGAATAATTTCAGGACCAGTTAAATGTCTGTCCTCAAGTTCATCCTAACACAGAGGGGATCTACACTTCCGTCCATATAGAACTTCAAAAGGTGCAACTTTAATGCTAGAGTGATAATTGTTGTTATAAGAAAATTCAACCAAAGGCAGATGTCTATCCCAGCCTTTGCCGAAGTTGATAACACAAGCGCGAATCATATCTTCCAATGTTTGAATGGTTCATTCACATTGACCATCGGTTTGCGGATGATAAGTAGTACTCATGTCGAGTTGAGTTCCAAGAGCAGTTTGTAAAGATTTCCAGAATCTGGAAGTGAATATACTGTCGCGATCGGATATGATTGATATAGGAACACCATGACGAGAGACAATTTTTTTGATATACAGTTGTGACAATCTCTCCATCTTGTCGATCTCCTTGATCGGTAAGAAATGATGAGATTTAGTAAGACGATCTACTATGACCCATATAGTATCATTTCCACTAGAAGTCTTGGGCAATTTAGCAATAAAGTCCATAGTGATGCATTCCCACTTCCACTGCGGAATATCAGGTTGTGTCAATAGACCAGAAGGCTTTTGATGTTTAGCCTTGACTTTCAAACAAGTGAGACACTTACTAACATAAGTAGCAATGTCGGTTTTCATGTTAGGCCACCAGTAGAATTCCTTCACATCGTGGTACATCTTACTGGAACCCGGATGAATAGAATACCTAGTCTTATGCGCTTCATCCAAGACTAGTTTACGGAGATTACCGAAGCAAGGAACCCAAATTCTGTTGCCAAAGTACCGTGTACCATTAGCTTTCACTTGGAGTTTGTTCTTGAAACCGATAGGTCCTTCACCTTCGATAAGTGTTGGTTTAATAGCTTCCAGTTGAGCTTCGCAAATTTGTGATATAAGATTTGATTAGATTTTCAGGTTTAAGGCACGAACACGTTTAACATCATCTTTTCGACTAAGGCCATCAGCAACTACATTTGCCTTACCATGATGATATTCCATCTCACAGTCATAATCGTTCAATAACTCGAGCCATCGACTTTGCCTCATATTCAGCTGTTTTTGATCAAAGATGTGTCGAAGACTTTTATGGTCAGTGTACACCGTAAACTGGGTACCATATAGATAATGTCTCCATATCTTTAATGCAAATACTACGACACCTAACTCAAGGTCGTGTGTGGTATAGTTCTCCTCGTGTTTCTTCAACTGTCTAGATGCGTAGGCAATAACCTTTTCACGTTGCATTAAAACACAACCAAAGCTTTACTTTGAGGCATCGCAGTAAACAACAAAATCATCAGTACCTTTAGGTAAAGATAGAATCGGGGCTGTGGTCAATTTCTCCTTCAGAATCTTGAAAGCAGATTCCTGTTCTTCGGAACACTCAAATTTCTTCCTTTTTTGAGTTAGCGTCGTAAGAGGTTTAGCAATGAGAGAAAAATCTTTTATGAACCTTCGATAGTAACCGGCAAGTCCCAAAAACTGGCAAATATGTTTCGCAGTCTTTGGTATCTCCCAGTTCCGAATAGCAGTAATCTTAGCTGGATCGACATGTATTCCGTCTCTGTCAACAACATGTCCAAGGAATTGTATGGTCTTGAGCCAAAACTCGCATTTAAAAAATTTAGCATAGAGTTGTTCCTTTCTTAAGAGTTCAAGAATCATACGCAAATGTTGCTCATGTTCTTTCTCACTCTTGGAATAGATCAAGATATCGTTAATGAACACAATAATGAATTTATCGAGGTAAGGCTTGCAGACACGATTCATAAGATCCATGAATACAGCAGGAGCATTGGTCAAACCAAAAGGCATGGCACAGAATTCATAATGTCCATATCGAGTACGAAAAGCAGTCTTAGGAATATCAGATTCCTTGACTTAGAGTTGGTGATAACCAGATCTTAAATAAATCTTTGAATAAACGATTGACCCTTGAAGTTGATCGAATAGATCATCAATACGTGGCAACGGGTAACGGTTCTTGATAGTAAGCTTGTTAAGTTCGCGATAATCAATACACATCCTTAACGTACCATCCTTCTTCTTAACAAACGGAATAGGAGCTCCCCATGGGGATGAGCTAGGACGAATGAAACCTTTATCCAATAGTTCTTGGAGCTGATTGTATAATTCCTTCATCTCGGAGGGTGCTAAACGATACAGTGCTTTAGCAATAGGAGCAGCACCGGGAGTTAAATCAATTTGAAATTCAAATTGTCGAGGAGGTGGAAGACCAGGAAGATCTTCGGGAAACACATCAGGAAAGTCTTTAACCACTGGTACATCTTCAATACGCTTCTCTTTCGATTCAATCATCTTAACGTGAGCTAGAATAGCTGGATAACCTTTCTTAAGGTATTTGCGAGTTTTAATACAGGAGATGATGTTGAGATTGGAACCACTCTTTTCACCTTGGATGATGAGAGTCTCTCCATTTCCCAATGGAACATTAACAGTTTTATCATAACACATGATATATATATATATATATAACACTTTATATTATTAAGGAATGAGGCATTAAATAAGCCTTTTAGTGCACGATCCGAAAATAGAAATAGTTTTAAGGCATAGCCTTTACATAGATAGAAAATGGAAAAATAACTAAAGAATATTAAGATTGAAGTAGTCTTCATGTCTCTTCTTCTCTTCCTCAAACTGCTTCATCACTTTTTCCATGTTATCCTTCACAAGTTTCTCTAGCCTTTCGGTTTGAGATTCGAGAGATTCTTTGATAAACTTATCATATCGATCATTCTTTCCTTTTTGCTTTTCGTAGAGGTACTCGAGATTGTCGTAAAGGTTGGTAACATGAATGTTAACGGCATTGATGTCGTATTCCCTTAAGACAAGTTGTTTGTCGACTCGTCTTCTCTCCATTTTCATTCGGAAGTTAACATCCTCCTGGAGATGATCAAATGATTGCTTTCCCCAACGAGTGTTGCGTTCTTCCTCGTACTTTTGGAGCCTTAATTCTTTTCTTAGTTCAACATTTTCCTCCACCAACTTCTTAATTTCGCGGTCCTTCTCATCGATACGGACCTCCTCTCTCGCCATGTGGCGAAGCAAACCCTCATACTTAGCAGCATCATTATAAGAAGTAGTCAGGGCTCTCTTCCTTGATGGACCAGCTTCTTCATGACGTTTTCCTTTATCTTCGATTCTCGGAGTTGGATAATATTGAGGAGACCTTTGTGAATTTCGCAGAGTATTTGGACTATAGTTTGGTGAAGCAGGACTGTAAGAAGGACTTCAAACAGGTCTTGATGTTTCAGAGTGTCCAACACCTACTTCGGTAGTAGGGTTGTGAGTTGCTTTTTAGGCTTGTTAACGCTTGGGCTTGACATCCTATCATTAGGAAAGAGACTTTGATTAGAATCTTTTAGTCAAGTTTTAGAAAACATAAATGTTAAGATTGTAGGACAATTCTAAGTGCATTAAAGTCTATGGCAGGAAAGGTTATAGTTTCCTAGATTGCTAAGGCACCCTAGTTAACACATAAGGTACACACAAAAATACAATCCCGGTTCTCTATAACAGCATGGTTATGCTCTGATACCAATCTTTCACACCCCCAGTTAGGGCATGGGAGAAATGTGACTTAATATCAAAATATACCAACATATTATAATAACGAGAACAATACTAAATGAGAAAGTTAAACTTTATGGAGTACGCAGCGGAAAATGAAATGTTGTTACAAAGGAGTAAAGTAAATGTTTAAATGCAATAGTAATAAATGCAATAATCTCTTGATTCTATGTCCAAGTAGCATCACATAAGCAGTAGATAAGTAAGCTTGAATCAAATAGCACCTGAGACAAAACATGCTAAAGTGTCAACCAAAAAGTTGAGTGAAGTTCATAGGTTTAACAAAACTTTGACCATTGTTTTAGACCACAAGATTTAGTTTGTAAAGTTGATCTCCCGCAGGATCAAAAAGTTATGCCAAAGCGTGATATTTAGACTAAACGTTCAAGTTTGCCCCATGACAAGTTGTGTCTGTCCTTGTCAATTTAATTTCATTATCAAGTAATACAAAGACTTAGTCAAATGTATCAGGGACTGATGTGCGAGCGGAGGTGTACGAAATACTATTATTGTTTATTACGAAATACTACGAAATTACACAAGTTTTATTTATTTATTTATGGGATAAACCTAAACCTTGATACAACACTATAGGCAGTGTACCTAATCGTAGAGTAGTGTAGTTTTTAGTAAGTTCGGTTCGTTCCACAGGGAGCTAGTGATAACGTACTATATTTTTAACAACTATATTTATACAAATATATATAAATATATATAGGTAGTAATATTATAAAAGGAGGGTTTTACCGTTTAATGACCAGTTTGTCGATGTTAAATATTAAGCGTAAAGATAAATGACAATAATTAAAGTGCCTAGAATAAATAACAATATTTAATTGACGATATATAAAATTGCGAATAATAAAATGACAGGAAATAAAAGTACGATGAGAAATACAATAAAAGAATTATGCTTATTTAAACTTCCGTAATCATGATGTTTGATGTTTTGATTTTAATTTATTACCCTTGGTTAATTGTCCTTTGTCCTGGATTATTTGATACCTATTTGGTTTTTATCCATAATTGTTTATCGATCATAATTATAAAATGCTCGTCAAATTAACCTTATTCCCAAAGTCAAATATTCCAACTAATTAGGGATTCAAACTGTAACAAGGTTTTAATACTTTGTTAATAATTACACCAGGTTATCGACTGCGTGTAATCCAAGGTTTTAATACTTTGTTAATAATTACACCAATTACCCTTGTATGTAATCCACCCCTGTTTTAATAAGATATGAACATTAATTTACCCACTTGATCAGTTTGAATAATCAATTACCCAACCCGAATAATTAATTAAATGATCGTAAAAGATGTCGTATAAACGTCACTAAATAGGACATGCATAATCATTTAATAATTATTTGATTAACTAATTTGAAGATAGGTTCGACAGATTCCAATGAGTTGTCATTCGATTAGACAATATCCCCCATCTATTAATAGTCCATAGTCCAATGTCCACAAGTGTCGGTCTTTTGTCCAAACTCAAATTATGGTACAAAATCCAATAACCCCGTCTTAATATTTAGCCCAACATCACGATTACTTCGGCTCAAATAAACATAATAGTAACTTAGTTACGAGACATTAATTTAAAAAGGAAGATCATAGCTTACAGTGATGATTAATAGCGTAGCGTTACACGGACAGAACTCCGACTTTAAAACCCGTAAAACATTTCTTACAGTAACCTAATTATTATTAAACTTAAATTAAAATTAAAATTATAATTTGAATATATATTACATAGAGAGAAAGAAAGAAAAAGGAGTGCCTTTGATCGTCCGAATGCGTTGGCTTTTATAGGCAATTCTGTCCCAGGCAGCTCCGCGATCGTGGTACTTTTGTGCCTTGGAGCTTCGCGATCGCGGAGTTTCGCACTACAGCTCACCAATTGATTTAAACGTGAGCGGCTTTGTATAATATAATATATAATATATATATTATAATATATAATATATATAATTAATTATATATTATATTATATTCTTGTGCATAGTTGACTTGTAATTTTAGCTCCGTTGAGTCGTACGTTGATAGTTGGTTCATGTCTAGGTTCCGGATTTTCAAACGCCTTTTCGTATGATTTAATATCTTGTACTTTACGTTTCGCGGCTTGTACTCTTGTCATTTTTGGACGTTTTTCATCAATAAATTGAACCACTTGAATTATATCTTGTACATTTGAGCTTTTTGGTCATTTGCATCTTCAAATCTTCGTTTTCTTTTTTTGTCTTCGCACTTATTTATTTAAACGATTATTACTTGAAAATAGAACAATTGTAACTAAAAGCTTTACATATTGGAAGGATATTGATCCTAAATATATGTTCATTTGGAGCACTATCAAATATCCCCACACTTGAGCGTTGCTTGTCCTCAAGCAATTAAATCACACTTCACTCGAATCACTTTTTTATTTTCACACTTTATACATCAGTGATTTTGATACGGCGGTATAAACAATGATAGTAACGATATGGTTTACAGTCCCACATGACTATGAAAATTTACATCCTTTAAGGAAATTGGATCTTTATGAAAACATTTGATCTTTTGAAAATTCAAGCTAGATTTTACCCTAGACAAGTTTTCCGGAATAACCCTTCATCGGTATTTGCAAAATATTTTTGTGGGTTTTGTGGGTTTCAAATTTTTAAAATTTTAGCTCAAAACTTGTGATTTTGTGTCACCCACTTGCTAACCTTTTATTAGGAAAGCAACATGTCCAGTATACTTGTCCCGTATATTACCTTTCGGTAAACTACCGTCCAGTTGTAAAGGAAAGCGATGAACAAGCAACTGTTAAGGCAATGTCTAATGACATGCAGATGATCATGGTCAAAAACGTGTCGGATGCAATTACTATCCTTTGTAGGAGCAATAGTAAAGATCACCCTATAATTTTTCGGTCTGGCACAAGGTCCTGTCTTCGACCATGCTATGCAACCACCATTCTTACGGTTGACACCCGATTTGGTTCAGGTGACCTAATGAATTCCAGGTGAATTCTTAGGATTTTACGTTCAATGGTAATGAACGCATTAAAAATAGATTTTCAGAAAACAAATCGGTTTTAATTTTGATCAAAATATTTTCTCGTTCAAGCTCGAGTTTAGATATCATTGAATTCCATGTGTTTGTAATTATCAATCTTTAAAGTCAATCTCAAGGATTGAGTAATATCAGGCTTAAATGATGATTTTTAATCTTTAAGGAGATTATCCTTTCTGGGGGTCTGATTCATTAGTCTTATCAAGCTAATTTACACGGCGCCCTCCCCATTTTACGAGACAGATCCTCTCATGGTTAGGATAAGTCTGACCACATGGCGACCCTGTTTGATGCTGAGGTCCGTGGATTTCCTGCTGATTTTAGAGATGACTTTTCTAGATTTTTCGTCAACCTACAGCTGGTCTGGATGACAACTTCCTGACCTAAATCAAGAAGCGCATGTCTTTTTCGGAAGACTTTACTTCCTTTTAATGATGGAATTGATTCATCGTGTAGATCCATCTTTCTTTCAAATATATTAAACTAAATCGGATAAAACTGATTAGTTTAATCCAAAGCAAAAGTACATGCAATAATCTTGTACAAAATATGTGATATGTGTTTTAAATAACTTGATAAATTCTTCCCACACTTAGCTTTTATTTATTCTTTTCTTTGCGTTTTTATTCTCTTCTATTCCATTTTAAATGAATTCAAGCGTTTTGAGTTGTTTCTCAATTTATGTCCTTTTCGAGGTAACAATAATTTCGGTATTATCACCTAGTTTTATTGTTCATAAATATGTATAAACATGATTTTGAGTTCATTTAGTTGAAATTTTTTTCAAATTTTCACAAAATTTGGCAGTTAAACTAAGTGTAAACCCGAGAGAATTTATAACCCTTCCCCACACATGAGATCATGCAATGCCCTCATTTGCATGAAATCAGACTATAATTATAAATTCATGAGGGTGATTAGTGTAGAAAAGTGATTAAAAATACCGAGTTTGCAAACATATTGTTTTATATCACATTTGATATTTTACGTCTTGTCGTCAAAATTAATATCTTTTGCTGAACTTAATGTTAGTTTTTGAAAGTGTGCTGTTTTACCCTGTTTTGTACATAAGATAAACTACAAACATATATATAATATACATATATTTTTTTATAAAACCTTTATTTATTAAAACAATTTAAATGAATAATTAAAATTTGTCGTTTTAAAGCGAGTGTTTTAAAAGTAAAGATTTTCCGTTTTTTAATTTTTTTTGGCATACTTTAGATCAATAATATTAAAATAATGATAATAAAATTTTTCGCCCCCCCCCTCGGGTAAAGAAATTTCGGTTCCATGACCTAGTCTTTAACTTACGACGAATTTTAGAAATCATTTTTTTTAACTTAATGAAATAAAGCAAATTTTGTTTTTAAATTCACACAAAACTTAAATTTAAAAAGCATATTAATTTCATACAAAACCTACAAAACAAAAAAAATTCAGAATGGAAGGAGAAAACTAGTTCTTTAGTGTCTGCTAGTGGAAAAGACCAATCAGATTCCATTCTCGGAACTACACGAGAACAGAACATCTAACTCTAGACATCATTTTTTTTTTAAACATTTGAATCTCCCCACACTTAGGTAGCTGTGGTGTCGAATTTGTGATTAACTTCATTGTCAATTTCTTTTGGACCATAATCAATTTGCATATCTGTGACTTTTGCTTTAAGCCATTGGTTAGATTCCTGTGTAATTTTTATAAATTCAACTAGTTTCACCTTTTCTTTAGGCGATAGATTGGATACTAACCGGTTACATAACTTAAAGTTTCCCGTGATTCTAGCATCGCGAATCCGTTTAATAAGTTTCTTCATTGAACTGTTAATAACGGAGTCATTTAATTTCGTATCAATAATGGGGTTCTTTGTTATCAGGTCATCGTTAGGTGCTACTTCATCTTCCCCACACTTAGGCGTTTTATTATTGTTAAGCACTACCGTTGGAGTTGGTAAAACAATATGGTTCTTACCAATCGTTTTTATTGGTTCAACGGTTTTGGTTGGTGGAGATTTAGACTTTCGACTTACAAAGGTGATCGATTTTTCATCATTACTAAGTGTCATTCTACCCTCTCTTACATCAATAACGCCCCAGTGGACGCTAAGAATGGTTGACCTAAAATTAGAGGAATGTTTGAGTCCTCTTCTATGTCAATGACAATAAATTCGACTAAAAAGGTTAAATTACCCACTTGAATGGGTAGGTTGTCAGCAATTCCAACTAGGTGTTTAATAGTTTGATCAAAGAGTCGAACACTCATTTTCGTTGGACTTAACTCACCTACTCCTAATATCTTATATAATGAAAGAGGCATAACACTTATACTCGCACCTAAATCTGCTAGTGCATCATACATGACACAATCACTAAGTAGACAAGGAACAATAAATTCACCCGGATCACCTAACCTGGGTGGAGGTTTTGGTGGAACTGTCTTCTCCGGCTTTATTTTACGGTTTTTGTTTCTTGCACTTTCTTATTCTTCTTCTTCTTTCCAGAGGTATCACAAACTTTATTACCTATCACTTGCTCATACTGAACTCCTTTCTTGGAAACTGGATGGGTGGTCTGTAGGGTGTCACCACTGGCTTTACATACTCGGGTGGTGGTGGTGGTGGTGTTGTAACTTCTTCATTGTTACTCACATCGAAAACTTTCCCATATTCTGATGATGGTTTTTTAGAATTTGTTGACACCATATTAACATTCTCATTCCGAGGATTTACTTCAGTATTACTCTGTAGCTTTCCTTGTTCCCTCTCACTCATCATGCTAGCAAGAGTACCTACGTGTTTTTCTAGATTCAAAATGGAAGCTTGTTGAGTTCTAATTGACTGATCAAACCTCTCATTCATTTGGGTTTGAGTTACAATAAATTGTGTTTGAGATTCAACTAGCTTTTCTACCATTTCTTCCAGATTTGACTTTTTCTCTTCGGTTTGTTGTGGTGGTTTATACCAGCCAGGTCTTTGTTGATTGAAAGTGTTGTTTTGAGTTGGTTGGTTATTTGGACCTTGTTGGTTATACGAGTTATTGTTGGGTCCATTTGGATTGTAAAGAATGTTTTGATTTCGATTAAAGTTTGGACTTGGCGGTTGATAATTATTTTGATAATTATTTTCCGGCCATTGGTTCATGTAGGAAACATTCTCACGTTGGTCCATTGTTTGCTCAATGTGACAATCTTTCATTAAGTGCGGTCTACCGCATTGCTCACAACTGATTCGTATTGCATGAATATCTTTAGTCATCTTTTCCATTCGTCTCTCGAAAGCATCTATTTTTGCGGAAACGGAATCAAAGTCATGGCTAGAATCGGCTCTAGCCACTTTAGATGAACGAAAAATATCTTTTTCCTGGTGCCACTCATGCGAGTGGGAGGCTGTGTTATCAATAATTTTGTGAGCTTCGGTTGTGGTTTTCTTCATAATGGAACCACCAGCTGCTGTGTCGATGTCTTTTCGTGTAGCAACGTCGACACCTTGGTAGAATATTTGTACTATTTGATAAGTGTCTAAACCGTGCTGAGGACATCCTCTCAACAACTTTTCGAATCTTGTCCACGCCTCATATAATGTTTCATTTGGTTTCTGCGTGAACGTAACAATTTCTCCTTGAAGTCTTATGGCTTTAGATGCCGGAAAGAATCTTTTAAGAAATTTTTCAACAAAGACATCTCATGTGTCAATTGCTCCTTCTGGTAACGATTCTAACCAATCTTTGGCTTCTCCCTTTAAAGTCCAGGGAAACAACATGAGATAGATCTGTTTATCCTCAACTTCTATGATTTTGAATAGAGTACAAATCCTATTAAAGGTTCGAAGATGTTCGTTTGGATCTTCTTTTGGCGTACCACTATATTGGCATTGGTTAGTTACCATGTGTAGGATTTGTCCTTTGATTTCATAATCTGGTGCATTAACATCTGGCTTAATAATAGCGTGACCTTGGCCCGTGCGTGTGGCTCTCATTCGGTCTTCCATACTTAGATGTTCCATTACTTCCATAATTGAATTTGTTGAATACGAATCACTAGAGGATTCTGATTTAACGGTTTGTGGTTCAGGAGGAATGATTAGTGGTTCAGGATCTTGAAATTGTCCTTGAATATCCTCCGGGTTCTCAATTGTGAAGTCGAGTTTAAAAAAATGGATTATCGGAATTTTGAATTGGAAAACTTGTTCGACTAGATGATGGTTCTAAAGAAAAATCAACGGTGATTATATTGGCTAGATGTCTTGATCGGGTTACAGGTGGTGAACGTATGAAAGGTGGTGAACGTTTTGCTCGGTGCATTCACTGAATATCCTATTAGTTATAAAAATAAAAATTATATTATATAGGTTATCAAATTCATAGACTTTTCTGATTTTGCCCACATTTCGAATAGCCAATAGATGCAGCAGGTAGCCAGGACTCTTTAAATCGGAAGCCCACAACTCGCCACTAACAAATCCAACTATTATTACGAACCAGAAAATTTTGGATGTCTATCAATTTAACCGCTTAAAATAATTTTTCGTCGAAATTTAAAGAAGATAAAAATCTATGTCCTAAAAACTAGAGCGTAGAAATGAGGAAGAAAAAGCGTGTTGAAAAATAAGAGGTCGAAAAACAAACGTCGAAAAATAAAAAGTCGAAAAATAATAAAAAGAAAGAAAAATGTCGAAACTTAAAAGTCTAAAAACTAAATCTAAAAAGTTGCACCTAAAGGTATTAAAACTTAAAAGGAATTCGATATCTAAAACGAAAATAACTTAAAAGGCACTAAAATATATAAACGGCGTCACAAAATTCTAAAGCGCCTAAATCTTAATCTAAAGAAAAGCACTTAAGAGATTTTACGGCGAAACCTAAAAACTAGAAATATAAAATAACTACGGCAAAAACTAAGTTTAAAACTAATTACGAACGATAAATATACAAATTACGAATAACTGATAAAAAAAATACCAAAAGAAATTAAAGTGATAAAAATACAATTTTTATAAAAATAATATTATTTTTATATTATTATTTATAAAAGTATTAATATAAATAATAATAACTAAAACTTAAAATACAAATTAATTAAAAACTAAAACTAAATATTAAATATAAACCCTAATTAGGTTTTAAATAATAATAATTAAAAATTAAACCCTAATTATGTAATTAATGATCCTAGGTATCAGCTGTCAGACACTGCTACGCAATCACGTAGCTTTATGTCTATTTTGCTCTGCAATCGCGGAGCTGAACAGTGTTGGATCCGGTACTGGGCTAAAAACAGGTCGGCCCAGTTCGTTTTTTATATTTATTTGATTTTTTTAGTTTTATAAAATAATAGATATATAATTTCTATAAAAATAAACTTATATTTTAAAAATCTAAATAAAAATACTTTTTAATTTTATAAACAAAATCTTAAAAATATATAATAATTTTTTTTAATTTTTATATTTAAATTTAAAACTTATATAAAATTATATGTTTTTGACAAAATTAGATTACAAACTTAATTTTTATTTTTTTACTTATTATAAATACAAAATATTTTTACAAAAATATAGTAATAATAAATATAGCGTTTTTCACCGAGTCCCCGGCAGCGGCGCCAAAAACTTGATGTGCGAGCGGAGGTGTACGAAATACTATTATTATTTATAACGAAATACGACGAAATTACACAAGTTTTATTTATTTATTTATGGGATATAGCTAAACCTTGATACAACACTATAGGCAGTATACCTAATCGTAGAGTAGTGTAGTTTTTAGTAAGTTCGGTTCGTTCCACAGGGAGCTAGTGATAACGTACTATATTTTTAACAACTATATTTATACAAATATATATAATTATATATAGGTAGTAATATTATAAAAGGAGGGGTTTACCGTTTAATGACCGGTTTGTCGATTTTAAATATTAAGTGTAAATATAAATGACAATAATTAAAGTGCGTAGAATAAATAACAACATTTAAATGACGATATATAAAATTGCGAATAATAAAATGATAGGAAATAAAAGTACGATGAGAAATACAATAGAAGAATTATGCTTATTTAAACTTCCGTAATCATGATGTTTGACGTTTTAATTTTAATTTATTAGCCTTGGTTAATTGTCCTTTGTCCTGGATTATTTGATACCTATTTGGTTTTTGTCCATAATTGTTCATCGATCATAATTATAAAATGCTCATCAAATTAACCTTATTCCCGAAGTCAAATATTCCAACAAATTAGGGATTCAAACTGTAACAAGGTTTTAATACTTTGTTAATAATTACACCAGGTTATCGACTGCGTGTAATCCAAGGTTTTAATACTTTGTTAACAATTACACCAATTACCCTTGTATGTAATCCACCCCTATTTTAATAAGATATGAACATTAATTTACCCACTTGATCAGTTTGAATAATCAATTACCCAACCCGAATAATTAATTAAATGATCGTAAAAGATGTCATATAAACGTCACTAATTAGGACATGCATAATCATTTAATAATTATTTGATTAACTAATTTAAAGATAGGTTCGACAGATTCCAATGAGTTGTCATTCGATTAGACAATATCCCCCACTATTAATAATCCATTGTCTAATGTCCACAAGTGTCGGTCTTTTGTCCAAACCCAAATTATGGTACAAAATCCAATAACCCCATCTTAATATTTAGCCCAACATCACGATTACTTCGGCTCAAATAAGCATAATAATAACTTAGTTACGAGACATTAATTTAAAAAGGAAGATCATAGCTTATAGTGATGATTAATAGCGTAGCGTTACACGGACATAACTCTGACTTTAAAACCCATAAAACATTTCTTACTGTAACCCAATTATTATTATTATTAAACTTAAATTAAAATTAAAATTAAAATTATAATTATAAATATATATTACATAGAGAGAAAGAAAGAAAAAGGAGTGCCTTTGATCGTCCGAATGCGTTGGCTTTTATAGGCAATTCTGTCCCAAGCAGCTCCGGGATTGTGGTACTTTTGTGCCTTGGAGCTTCGCGATCGCAGAGTTTCGCACTCCAGCTCACCAATTGATTTAAACGTGAGCGGCTTTGTATAATATAATATATAATATATATATATTATAATATATAATATATATAATTAATTATATATTATATTATATTCTTGTGCATAGTTGACTTGTAATTTTAGCTCTGTTGAGTCGTACGTTGATAGTTGGTTCATGTCTAGGTTTCGGATTTTTGAACGCCTTTTCGTATGATTTAATATCTTGTACTTTACGTTTCGCGGCTTGTACTCTTGTCATTTTTGAACGTTTCTCATCAATAAATTGAACCACTTGAATTATATCTTGTACATTTGAGCTTTTTGGTCATTTGCATCTTCAAATCGTCGTTTTCTTCTTTTGTCTTCGCACTTATTTATTTAAACGATTATTACTTGAAAATAGAATAACTGCAACTAAAAGCTTTACATATTGGAAGGATATTGAGCCTAAATATATGTTCATTTGGAGCACTATCAGGGACGTTACTCCCGATAGGCCTACCCCCAATAATTAAGCATGCAGCAGCAATTAAAAATATCACTGTAGGGACTTAGTCGGACATAGCCGGGTATAGCATAGTTTAACAGTTTGGTACTTGTGTCTAAATTGTAAAAAGTAAAAACAGCATGTGTCTCACCCCAAGTAAAGTAAGTAAGTTTGCTAGTAATAAAGAGGGGCTATGAATTCACCTTAAATAGCAGTTGAAGTATTCCACGCAAGAAGGAAAGTAGAGCAAGTAAGTGATTTGGATATCAAACTAGAGGTATAACGTTTGATTAGTTAATGTCTAACTGACATAAAGTATGTTTATTAATATAGCAACTATATTGACAGTGACGGTTTTCGAGAAAATTTCCTATTTCTCAAAAGTTTCTATTTTTGGAAACTTACTATTTATGGAAAGCGTCCACTTATAGTAAGCTTCTAGTTTAAGAATGTTCGGGTTATAATTCTTAACAAAGATGTTGTACAATCTCGTCCAAACTTCGTTGCTAACATGCAAGTTACTCGAATGATCTATTGTTACCGAGTGGCCCAGGATCTCTTGACCAGAATCTAAGTCTTGGCATTCGAGATCCACAAACGTCCCATAATGGTAACAAGGATCACCCTAGGCTACAAGTAGCGATGATGTTTGTAGTCTTTATACGCTATCTTTAATTATAACCTTCACGTTAGGTGCGTATATACATATATATATTCATTAATTCAATTTTAATTATAATTCCTATATATTAATTCATAAAAATACTTTTATAATTTTTAGTAACATATATTACTAATTATAACATGTTATTTATTTTATTTTTAATTGCATATAATTTATAACATTATTTACATGTTTTAGTAAAAAAAATAATAAACTGAAGTAAAATGTAAAAAGTAAAAAGTAAAAAATAAAAAGTAAAAAAAATACTTACTAGTAGTAATTCTTCAAAGAGAGAATGAGAGAAATTTTAGTGTGAGTTTGAATGAGAAATGAGGGGTATTTATACTTGAAAAAATTAGGTAAAAAGAATAAAATAATTAAAAGAAAAAAATATTTTATTTTTTAATGGGATTTTAAAATTCAAAAGTATTAAATGTTAGGTCATGGGATAATGCACAAAATAAAATAATAAAAGTAGTTTATTCATTATAATTTTTAATTAAAAAGTATTTTATTTATTTATTTATTTATTATTTTTTTTTAAATTCATTTATTTTAAGGATTTTTTTATATAAATAAACAAATTGATTTAGTGCTTTTTCAAGAATATTTGTCAATATTTTTTTTATATTTAATTAATAAATACAAATTTTGCATAAAAATAATAAATAATTCGGTATTTTGTATTTTTAATAATAATTATGATTTTAATTATTAAACTATAGTTTTAGTAAGTTTGTAAATATTATTACATTTATATATAATTGGATTTATTATATAGTTAAATATATAATACATTAACTAAATAATAAAAGTGATACAAAGTTTATATACTTAGTTAAATTATGTCAAATTATATAAATTAATAATATATTATTTATTTAAGCGTACATTGTTGACTAAAAATTAATTTGGTCAATATTTAATTGTATATAACAACCCTTAATACATATAGTGAGGCAGATAACCCTAGGGTTAATTCAGTAAATTTAGAAGTCGAAAAGTGAGGGTTGTTACAGGAGGCAACCCGTGCAACAAAGTGAAACTAGAAGATAATAAGTGATGACAACGAAGCCTATGAATAAAGTTGCCGACGAGCATGCAGAAACCTTCTGCCTTTTCACTCAGCACGTTTCTTCAACCGCATCCTCGCCAGCCCGAAAGGATGTACTCATTTCTCTTTACTCGTTTAGTTCTAAATCCGATGCATTAATAAGCTGCATCCTAGCTTATCATTAACTGTGAGATTCCACCTCAAAGACACTAGACAAATATTCCCAAATTTTTATAAAAAACCTAAGTGTGGGATACTACAATAGGAACATTAGGGACAATGTTCATCTAAGTGTAGGATGGCGGTATAATTACCTTTAATGTCATATCCTAATAAGCCCGTTACATAGATTCCCTTTCCTTAAGCCAAATTTCAAAAATTTTAAGAAAAAAGAAACGGTTCGCAAATAAGTACTTTTGAAAACCTAAAACGTTTGTAATAAAAAGTAAGGTTTATTTAAGGCAGAAATCTTGTTGGGACGAACCGATTTTCTAATAGAGCATTGTATGACTAGGCATAATCAACCCATTATAATTTTTGTGAGGCACCAAAATAAGGCGCAGAAAAGCATTCATTTTTAATGTTTTACTATTTTTCTTTGAATGTGCTGATGTCTGTACTCAGAAACAGAAATTGCTCTTGATCTACATTTTAAAATAGCAAAATGTGATATAGGTATGACCGGAAGAGCTAAACATTTGTTAAAACCCTACACCTCCGTACCTTTCCATCCTTATCACCATCATCCATTCACTCCCCTCATCAACATCAACATTATCAACCTCATCAAGTTTATTCATCACCAAAACCCTTCACTTTCACCCTTTCTAGTACACCGATAAAAGATCCAGGAAATGAGATCACCTAGAAAAAGAAGATTCCTGATGTTAGTTACTTTTCAAGAATCACGCCAAAAATCTTGAAAAATCCTACCTACGAAAGATTTAAGATTCGATATAAAAAATGGATACATCCCTCAAAATTCTGAGACAATGAGCGAAACTTATAAAAGATAAAATGAAGAATGCTGGAGGACAAAAAAAAAAAAACTTAAAGGATGCTTGAGAAAGTATAAATCCCAAAAGAAAAAGTTCAAAAACACTCTAAGTACTTTACAAAAATAATAGCACTCCTATGAAGCCCTTCTCAGAATCTCAATAAAGTATTTAAAAAGACTATTTAACCTTTTCCACCCATATACAGAAATAAAAACTTCGCCATTATTCACCACTCCAAAACAGACCCATTATCCACCTTTTCATCTTGAAAAAGGCCTAAAAGCTATGGTTATCATTGCCTTCACATTAGTAACAAGGATTTGAGTCTTGATCAAGCCAATGATGATGGGGACAAGGCTATGAGCAAATTCACTTCTTAGATCTATAGGGAAATCCAAACACTTATGTGATTTGAGTGACTCATGAGAGATAACCAAAGTCATGTAACCTCCACTCATACTTGCACAGATTGTTTCAACCCAAACACAGAAAGACCCGCCTTATTTTCGCTCTTATAAACAACATCAAACAGCTTAGGCATATAGATAGGAAACATCGAAAGATTTCTCGAAGTTAAAAAATAGAAGTTTGCTTGATGACAAGCAAATGTAAGTGTGTAGTATTTGATATCGGCTAAAAATTTACGTTTTTACCCCGATATTAACCCCTAAAACAACAAAGTAATAAACTTTATCAAAAAGTTAAACGCTAATTTGCTTTATTTGGTTGATCAAGTGATTATGAAGACGATGCAAGAATCAAAGAATATGGACTTAAAATGAAGAATCTAGAACGAAAACTGTGAAAAACAAATTACGACTTAGGAAACTAAATTACGACCCCGGAAAAAACTTGAGCGATTTGAAAACACAGCCACATGGGCTCCTTAGGCGGGCTTCCATCTAGAGCTACACGGTCTGCCATCTTAGCCACACCGGCTGCTATTATAAGTGCACACAGGTGGAACTCCCAAGCTACCACTCTACACGGGCACCATACACGGGCTGTGAAATGTCCCGTTCTTATTGATTAAAAACGTTCCATATTAATTGATTTCGTTGCAAGGTTTTGACCTCTATATGAGACATTTTTCAAAGACTGCATTCATTTTTAAAACAAACCATAACCTTTATTTCATAGATAAAGGTTTTAAAAAGCTTTACGTAGATTATCAAATAATGATAATCTAAAATATCCTGTTTACACACGACCATTACATAATGGTTTACAATACAAATATGTTACAACAAAATAAGTTTAATGAATGCAGTTTTTACACAATATCATACAAGCATGGACTTCAAATCTCGTCCTTATTTAAGTATGCGACAGCGGAAGCTCTTAATAATCACCTGAGAATAAACATGCTTAAAACGTCAACAAAAATGTTGGTGAGTTATAGGTTTAACCTATATATATCAAATCATAATAATAGACCACAAGATTTCATATTTCAATACACATCCCATACATAGAGATAAAAATCATTCATATGGTGAACACCTGGTAACCGACATTAACAAGATGCATATATAAGAATATCCCCATCATTCCGGGACACCCTTCGGATATGATATAAATTTCGAAGTACTAAAGCATCCGGTACTTTGGATGGGGTTTGTTAGGCCCAATAGATCTATCTTTAGGATTCGCGTCAATTAGGGTGTCTGTTCCCTAATTCTTAGATTACCAGACTTAATAAAAAGGGGCATATTCGATTTCGATAATTCAACCATAGAATGTAGTTTCACGTACTTGTGTCTATTTTGTAAATCATTTATAAAACTTGTATGTATTCTCATCCCAAAAATATTAGATTTTAAAAGTGGGACTATAACTCACTTTCACAGATTTTTACTTCGTCGGGAAGTAAGACTTGGCCACTGGTCGATTCACGAACCTATAACAATATATACATGTATATCAAAGTATGTTCAAAATATATTTACAACACTTTTAATATATTTTGATGTTTTAAGTTTATTAAGTCAGCTGTCCTCGTTAATAACCTACAACTAGTTGTCCACAGTTAGATGTACAGAAATAAATCGATAAATATTATCTTGAATCAATCCACGACCCAGTGTATACGTATCTCAGTATTGATCACAACTCAAACTATATATATTTTGGAATCAACCTCAACCCTGTATAGCTAACTCCAACATTCACATATAGAGTGTCTATGGTTGTTCCGAAATATATATAGATGTGTCGACATGATAGGTCAAAACATTGTATACGTGTCTATGGTATCTCAAGATTACATAATATACAATACAAGTTGATTAAGTTATGGTTGGAATAGATTTGTTACCAATTTTCACGTAGCTAAAATGAGAAAAATTATCCAATTTTGTTTTACCCATAACTTCTTCATTTTAAATCCGTTTTGAGTGAATCAAATTGCTATGGTTTCATATTGAACTTTATTTTATGAATCTAAACAGAAAAATATAGGTTTATAGTTGGAAAAATAAGTTACAAGTCGTTTTTGTAAAGGTAGTCATTTCAGTCGAAAGAACAACGTCTAGATGACCATTTTAGAAAACATACTTCCACTTTGAGTTTAACCATAATTTTTGGATATAGTTTCATGTTCATAATAAAAATCATTTTCTCAGAATAACAACTTTTAAATCAAAGTATATCATAGTTTTTAATTAACTAACCCAAAACAGCCCGCGGTGTTACTACGACGGCGTAAATCCGGTTTTACGGTGTTTTTCGTGTTTCCAGGTTTTAAATCATTAAGTTAGCATATCATATAGATATAGAACATGTGTTTAGTTGATTTTAAAAGTCAAGTTATAAGGATTAACTTTTGTTTGCGAACAAGTTTAGAATTAACTAAACTATGTTCTAGTGATTACAAGTTTAAACCTTCGAATAAGATAGCTTTATATGTATGAATCGAATGATGTTATGAACATCATTACTACCTTAAGTTCCTTGGATAAACCTACTGGAAAAGAGAAAAATGGATCTAGCTTCAATGGATCCTTGGATGGCTCGAAGTTCTTGAAGCAGAATCATGACACGAAAACAAGTTCAAGTAAGATCATCACTTGAAATAAGATTGTTATAGTTATAGAAATTGAACCAAAGTTTGAATATGATTATTACCTTGTATTAGAATGATAACCTACTGTAAGAAATAAAGATTTCTTGAGGTTGGATGATCACCTTACAAGATTGGAAGTGAGCTAGCAAACTTGAAAGTATTCTTGATTTTATGAAACTAGAACTTTTGGAATTTATGAAGAACACTTAGAACTTGAAGATAGAACTTGAGAGAGATCAATTATATGAAGAAAGTTGAAGAATGAAAGTGTTTGTAGGTGTTTTTGGTCGTTGGTGTATAGATTAGATATAAAGGATATGTAATTTTGTTTTCATGTAAATAAGTCATGAATGATTACTCATATTTTTGTAATTTTATGAGATATTTCATGCTAGTTTCCAAATGATGGTTCCCACATGTGTTAGGTGACTCACATGGGCTGCTAAGAGCTGATCATTGGAGTGTATATACCAATAGTACATACATCTAAAAGCTGTGTATTGTACGAGTACGAATACGGGTGCATACGAGTAGAATTGTTGATGAAACTGAACGAGGATGTAATTGTAAGCATTTTTGTTAAGTAGAAATATTTTGATAAGTGTATTGAAGTCTTTCAAAAGTGTATAAATACATATTAAAACACTACATGTATATACATTTTAACTGAGTCGTTAAGTCATCGTTAGTCGTTACATGTAAGTGTTGTTTTGAAACCTTTAGGTTAACGATCTTGTTAAATGTTGTTAACCCAATGTTTATAATATAAAATGAGATTTTAAATTATTATACTATCATGATATTATCATGTATGAATATCTCTTAATATGATATATATACATTAAATGTCTTTACAACGATAATCGTTACATATATGTCTCGTTTAAAAATCATTAAGTTAGTAGTCTTGTTTTTACATATGTAGTTCATTGTTAATATACTTAATGATATATTTACTTATCATAGTATCATGTTAACTATATATATATCCATATATATGTCATCATATAGTTTTTACAAGTTTTAACGTTCGTGAATCACCGGTCAACTTGGGTGGTCAATTGTCTATATGAAACATATTTCAATTAATCAAGTCTTAACAAGTTTGATTGCTTAACATGTTGGAAACATTTAATCATGTAAATATCAATCTCAATTAATATATATAAACATGGAAAAGTTCGGGTCACTACAGTACCTACCCGTTAAATAAATTTCGTCCCGAAATTTTAAGCAGTTGAAGGTGTTGACGAATCTTCTGGAAATAGATGCGGGTATTTCTTCTTCATCTGATCTTCACGCTCCCAGGTGAACTCGGGTCCTCTACGAGCATTCCATCGAACCTTAAAAATTGGTATCTTGTTTTGCTTAAGTCTTTTAACCTCACGATCCATTATTTCGACGGGTTCTTCGATGAATTGAAGTTTTTCGTTGATTTGGATTTCATCTAACGGAATAGTGAGATCTTCTTTAGCAAAACATTTCTTCAAATTCGAGACATGGAAAGTGTTATGTACAGCCGCGAGTTGTTGAGGTAACTCTAGTCGGTAAGCTACTGGTCCGACACGATCAATAATCTTGAATGGTTCAATATACCTTGGATTTAATTTCCCTCGTTTACCAAATCGAACAACGCCTTTCCAAGGTGCAACTTTAAGCATGACCATCTCTCTAATTTCAAATTCTATATCTTTTCTTTTAATGTCAGCGTAGCTCTTTTGTCGACTTTGGGCGGTTTTCAACCGTTGTTAAATTTGGATGATCTTCTCGGTAGTTTCTTGTATAATCTCCGGACCCGTAATCTGTCTATCCCCCACTTCACTCCAACAAATCGGAGACCTGCACTTTCTACCATAAAGTGCTTCAAACGGCGCCATCTCAATGCTTGAATGGTAGCTGTTGTTGTAGGAAAATTCTGCTAACGGTAGATGTCGATCCCAACTGTTTCCGAAATCAATAACACATGCTCGTAGCATGTCTTCAAGCGTTTGTATCGTCCTTTCGCTCTGCCCATCAGTTTGTGGATGATAGGCAGTACTCATGTCTAGACGAGTTCCTAATGCTTGCTGTAATGTCTGCCAGAATCTTGAAATAAATCTGCCATCCCTATCAGAGATAATAGAGATTGGTATTCCATGTCTGGAGACGACTTCCTTCAAATACAGTCGTGCTAACTTCTCCATCTTGTCATCTTCTCTTATTAGTAGGAAGTGTGCTAATTTGGTGAGACGATCAACTATTACCCAAATAGTATCAAAACCACTTGCAGTCCTTGGCAATTTAGTGATGAAATCCATGGTAATGTTTTCCCATTTCCATTCCGGGATTTCGGGTTGTTGAAGTAGACCTGATGGTTTCTGATGCTCAGCTTTGACCTTAGAACACGTCAAACATTCTCCTACGTATTTAGCAACATCGGCTTTCATACCCGGCCACCAAAAATGTTTCTTGAGATCCTTGTACATCTTTCCCGTTCCAGGATGTATTGAGTATCTGGTTTTATGAGCTTCTCTAAGTACCATTTCTCTCATATCTCCAAATTTTGGTACCCAAATCCTTTCAGCCCTATACCGGGTTCCGTCTTCCCGAATATTAAGATGCTTCTCCGATCCTTTGGATATTTCATCCTTTAAATTTCCCTCTTTTAAAACTCCTTGTTGCGCCTCCTTTATTTGAGTAGTAATGTTATTATGAATCATTATATTCATAGATTTTACTCGAATGGGTTCTCTGTCCTTCCTGCTCAAGGCATCGGCTACCACATTTGCCTTCCCCGGGTGGTAACGAATCTCAAAGTTGTAATCATTCAATAATTCAATCCACCTACGCTGCCTCATATTCAGTTGTTTCTGATTAAATATGTGTTGAAGACTTTTGTGGTCGGTATATATAATACTTTTGACCCCATATAAGTAGTGCCTCCAAGTCTTTAATGCAAAAACAACCGCGCCTAATTCCAAATCATGCGTCGTATAATTTTGTTCGTGAATCTTCAATTGTCTAGACGCATAAGCAATCACCTTCGTTCGTTGCATTAATACACAACCGAGACCTTGCTTTGATGCATCACAATAAATCATAAAATCATCATTCCCTTCAGGCAATGACAATATAGGTGCCGTAGTTAGCTTTTTCTTCAATAACTGAAACGCTTTCTCTTGTTCATCATTCCATTCAAATTTCTTCCCTTTATGCGTTAATGCAGTCAAGGGTTTTGCTATTCTGGAAAAGTCTTGGATGAACCTTCTGTAGTAACCAGCTAGTCCTAAAAACTGGCGTATGTGTTTCGGAGTTTTCGGGGTTTCCCACTTTTCAACAGTTTCTATCTTTGTCGGATCCACCTTAATACCTTCTTTGTTCACTATGTGACCGAGGAATTGAACTTCTTCCAACCAAAATGCACACTTTGAAAACTTAGCGTACAATTCTTCCTTCCTCAATACTTCTAACACCTTTCTCAAATGTTCACCGTGTTCTTGGTCATTCTTTGAGTAAATAAGTATGTCATCAATGAAAACAATGACAAACTTGTCAAGGTATGGTCCACACACTCGGTTCATAAGGTCCATGAACACAGCTGGTGCATTAGTTAAACCAAACGGCATGACCATAAACTCGTAATGACCGTAACGTGTTCTGAAAGCAGTCTTTGGAATATCATCTTCTTTCACCCGCATTTGATGATACCCGGAACGTAAGTCAATCTTTGAATAAACAGACGAGCCTTGTAGTTGATCAAATAAGTCATCGATTCTCGGTAGTGGGTAGCGGTTCTTGATGGTAAGTTTGTTCAACTCTCGGTAGTCGATACACAACCTGAATGTACCATCTTTCTTCTTGACAAACAAAACAGGAGCTCCCCACGGTGATGTGCTTGGTCGAATGAAACCACGCTCTAAAAGTTCTTGTAATTGGCTTTGTAGTTCTTTCATCTCGCTGGGTACGAGTCTGTAAGGAGCACGAGCTATTGGTGCAGCTCCTGGTACAAGATCTATTTGAAATTCAATGGATCGATGTGGGGGTAATCCCGGTAATTCTTTCGGAAATACATCGGGAAATTCTTTTGCAATGGGAACATCATTGATGCTCTTTTCTTCAGTTTGTACTTTCTCGACGTGTGCTAGAACATCATAGCAACCTTTTCTTATTAGTTTTTGTGCCTTCAAATTACTAATAAGATGTAGCTTCGTGTTGCCCTTTTCTCCGTACACCATTAAGGGTTTTCCTTTTTCTCGTATAATGCGAATTGCATTTTTGTAACAAACGATCTCTGCTTTCACTTCTTTCAACCAGTCCATACCGATTATCACATCAAAACTCCCTAACTCTACTGGTATCAAATCAATCTTAAATGTTTCGCTAACCAGTTTAATTTCTCGATTCCGACATATATTATCTGCTGAAATTAATTTACCATTTGCTAATTCGAGTAAAAATTTACTATCCAAAGGCGTCAATGGACAACTTAATTTAGCACAAAAATCTCTACTCATATAGCTTCTATCCGCACCCGAATCAAATAAAACGTAAGCAGATTTATTGTCAATAAGAAACGTACCCGTAACAAGCTCCGGGTCTTCTTGTGCTTCTGCTGCATTAATATTGAAAACTCTTCCGCGGCCTTGTCCATTTGTGTTCTCCTGGTTCGGGCAATTTCTAATAATGTGGCCCGGTTTTCCACATTTATAACAAACTACATTGGCATAACTTGCTCCGATACTACTTGCTCCGCCATTACTCGTTCCGACACCATTTGTTCCTTTCGTTCTATTAACCCCTGGTCCGTAAACCTCACACTTCGCCGCGCTATGACCATTTCTTTTACACTTGTTGCAAAATTTGGTGCAGAACCCCGAGTGATACTTTTCACACCTTTGGCATAGCTGCTTCTGATTGTTGTTGTTATTGCGGTTATTATTGTTGTTGGGATGATTGTTGTAGTTGCTGTTGTTGTTGTTGTTGTTGTTATTGTTGTTGTTGTTGTTGGGCCGTTTGTTGTAGTTGCGATTGATGTTGCGATTGTTGGGATAATTGTTGCGATTATTGTTGTAATTGCTGTTGTTGTTGTATTGGTGATTCTTATCACCGTTTTCCTCCCACTTTCTTTTGACTTGCTTCACATTGGCCTCTTCAGCAGTCTGTTCTTTAATTCTTTCTTCAATCTGGTTCACTAGTTTGTGAGCCATTCTACATGCCTGTTGTATGGAGGCGGGCTCGTGTGAACTTATATCTTCTTGGATTCTTTCCGGTAATCCTTTCACAAACGCGTCAATCTTCTCTTCCTCATCTTCGAATGCTCCCGGACACAATAGGCACAATTCTGTGAATCGTCTTTCGTACGTGGTAATATCAAATCCTTGGGTTCGTAACCCTCTAAGTTCTGTCTTGAGCTTATTTACCTCGGTTCTGGGACGGTACTTCTCGTTCATCAAGTGCTTGAATGCTGACCACGGTAGTGCGTACGGATCGTCTTGTCCCACTTGCTCTAGATAGGTATTCCACCATGTTAACGCAGAACCTGTGAAGGTATGCGTAGCGTACTTCACTTTATCCTCTTCAGTACACTTACTTATGGCAAATACCGATTCGACCTTCTCGGTCCACCGTTTCAATCCGATCGGTCCTTCGGTTCCATCAAATTCCAAAGGTTTGCAGGCAGTGAATTCTTTGTAGGTGCATCCTACACGATTTCCTGTACTGCTAGATCCAAGGTTATTGTTGGTATGTAGCGCAGCCTGTACTGCGGCTATGTTTGAAGCTAGAAAAGTACGGAATTCCTCTTCATTCATATTCACGGTGTGTCGAGTAGTCGGTGCCATTTCCTTCAAAATAGTCAAATGGAACAAGTTAATCATACAGAATATTAAGAGTAGTTAATAGTATTTCGTAGCATAATATGAACTCATTTATAAAAGCTTTTTCTTCATATTAGCGTTTTATAAGTTTAAATTCGGGTAGTACCTACCCGTTAAGTTCATACTTAGTAGCTAATATACAATTCAACTACTACAATTCTATATGAAAAACTGATTATAATAATATTTCGTGTTCAAACTTTTATACAATATTTTACAAACTTACAATACCGCTTATTTTACATAAAGCATGAAATATAGCACACAATAACTTTGATACAAGATAGTTGTGAAGATAATTCTAGCTAGTACACAAGTCTTTCAGCAAAGGCAATAAAGACACGTAATTCATACGTCCAGAAACAAGTCATGCATTCTGGTTTTACTAGGATTACTTCCCATCCTTGGTCTTGTGGAACATAACCGTTATGGCCGTTGATAAGACAGCGTGTTGTAACGTCGTCAAAGGGACGAGGGTTACGTAATGTCCAACAGTCCCGTAACAATCTAAAAACCTCATTTCTTACCCCAATTACCGACTCCGTCACTTGTGGAAACGTTTTGTTTAATAGTTGTAGCCCGATGTTCTTGTTCTCACATTGGTGAGAAGCGAACATTACTAATCCGTAAGCATAACATGCTTCTTTATGTTGCATGTTAGCCACTTTTTCTAAATCACGAAGTCCAATATTCAGATATATTGAGTCAAAATAATTTCTTAACCCGTTGCGTAAAATAGCATTTGGGTTCCCCGCAATATATGCGTCAAAGTAAACACATCGTAACTTATGGGTTTCCCAATGTGATATCCCCCATCTTTCAAACGAAAGTCTCTTATAAACCAAGACATTCTTGGAACGTTCTTCGAATGTCTTACAAACTGATCTCGCCTTAAATAGTTGTGCCGAGGAATTCTGACCGACTCTAGACAAGATTTCATCAATCATGTCTCCGGGTAGGTCTCTTAAAATATTGGGTTGTCTATCCATTTTGTGTTTTTAAACTGTAAAATAGACAAGAGTTAGATTCATAAAAAAATACTTATTAATACAAGCAATTTTTACATATATCATAAAGCATAAGCACACTATATTACATATATTACACCACACGAATACAACTATCTTATTCCGACTCGCTCGTTTCTTCTTCTTCGGTTTTGGTTCGTTTTGCCAGGTTTCTAGGGATATATGATGTTCCCCTAATACGAGCCGTAATTTTCCACATTGGTTTAGAAAAACCTGGTGGTTTAGAGGTTCCCGGGTCATTGTTACAACTTAAGGACTTCGGGGGTTGACGATACATATAAAGTTCATCGGGGTTGGAATTAGATTTCTCTATTTTTATGCCCTTTCCCTTATTATTTTCTTTTGTATTTTTAAATTCAGTTGGGGTAATTTCTATAACATCATCGGAATTCTCGTCGGAATCCGATTCATCGGAGAATTAGTAATCCTCCCAATATTTTGCTTCCTTGGCGAAAACGCCATTGACCATAATTAACCTTGATCGGTTGGTTGAGGATTTTCTTTTACTTAACTGTTTTATTATTTCCCCCACCGGTTCTATTTCTTCATCCGTTTCCGATTCTTCTTCCGGTTTCGATTCTTCTTCCGGTTCCGACTCTTCTTCCGGTTCTTCTTCGGGAACTTGTGAATCAGTCCAATATATATTCGACTCTTCGTTATTATTAGGTGAGTCAATGGGATTTGTGCTAGAGGTAGACATCTATAACACAATATCAAACATGTTAAGAGATTAATATATCACATAATATTCACATGTTAAAAATATATAGTTTCCAACAAATTTGTTAAGCAATCATTTTTCAAGTAAACACGGTCGAAGTCCAGACTCACTAATGCATCCTAACAAACTCGATAAAACACACTAATGCAAAATTCTGGTTCTCTAAGACCAACGCTCGGATACCAACTGAAATGTCCCGTTCTTATTGATTAAAAACGTTCCATATTAATTGATTTCGTTGCGAGGTTTTGACCTCTATATGAGACATTTTTCAAAGACTGCATTCATTTTTAAAACAAACCATAACCTTTATTTCATAGATAAAGGTTTTAAAAAGCTTTACGTAGATTATCAAATAATGATAATCTAAAATATCCTGTTTACACACGACCATTACATAATGGTTTACAATACAAATATGTTACAACAAAATAAGTTTCTTGAATGCAGTTTTTACACAATATCATACAAGCATGGACTCCAAATCTCGTCCTTATTTAAGTATGCGACAGTGGAAGCTCTTAATAATCACCTGAGAATAAACATGCTTAAAACGTCAACAAAAATGTTGGTGAGTTATAGGTTTAACCTATATATATCAAATCATAATAATAGACCACAAGATTTCATATTTCAATACACATCCCATACATAGAGATAAAAATCATTCATATGGTGAACACCTGGTAACCGACATTAACAAGATGCATATATAAGAATATCCCCATCATTCTGGGACACCCTTCGGATATGATATAAATTTCGAAGTACTAAAGCATCCGGTACTTTGGATGGGGTTTGTTAGGCCCAATAGATCTATCTTTAGGATTCGCGTCAATTAGGGTGTCTGTTCCCTAATTCTTAGATTACCAGACTTAATAAAAAGGGGCATATTCGATTTCGATAATTCAACCATAGAATGTAGTTTCACGTACTTGTGTCTATTTTGTAAATCATTTATAAAACCTGCATGTATTCTCATCCCAAAAATATTAAATTTTAAAAGTGGGACTATAACTCACTTTCACAGATTTTTACTTCGTCGGGAAGTAAGACTTGGCCACTGGTCGATTCACGAACCTATAACAATATATACATGTATATCAAAGTATGTTCAAAATATATTTACAACACTTTTAATATATTTTGATGTTTTAAGTTTATTAAGTCAGCTGTCCTCGTTAATAACCTACAACTAGTTGTCCACAGTTAGATGTACAGAAATAAATCGATAAATATTATCTTGAATCAATCCACAACCCAGTGTATACGTATCTCAGTATTGATCACAACTCAAACTATATATATTTTGGAATCAACCTCAACCCTGTATAGCTAACTCCAACATTCACAAATAGAGTGTCTATGGTTGTTCCAAAATATATATAGATGTGTCGACATGATAGGTCGAAACATTGTATACGTGTCTATGGTATCTCAAGATTACATAATATACAATACAAGTTGATTAAGTTATGGTTGGAATAGATTTGTTACCAATTTTCACGTAGCTAAAATGAGAAAAATTATCCAATCTTGTTTTACCCATAACTTCTTCATTTTAAATCCGTTTTGAGTGAATCAAATTGCTATGGTTTCATATTGAACTTTATTTTATGAATCTAAACAAAAAAAGTATAGGTTTATAGTTGGAAAAATAAGTTACAAGTCGTTTTTGTAAAGGTAGTCATTTCAGTCGAAAGAACGACGTCTAGATGACCATTTTAGAAAACATACTTCCACTTTGAGTTTAACCATAATTTTTGGATATAGTTTCATGTTCATAATAAAAATCATTTTCTCAGAATAACAACTTTTAAATCAAAGTTTATCATAGTTTTTAATTAACTAACCCAAAACAGCCCGCGGTGTTACTACGACGGCGTAAATCCGGTTTTACGGTGTTTTCGTGTTTCCAGGTTTTAAATCATTAAGTTAGCATATCATATAGATATAGAACATGTGTTTAGTTGATTTTAAAAGTCAAGTTAGAAGGATTAACTTTTGTTTGCGAACAAGTTTAGAATTAACTAAACTATGTTCTAGTGATTACAAGTTTAAACCTTCGAATAAGATAGCTTTATATGTATGAATCGAATGATGTTATGAACATCATTACTACCTTAAGTTCCTTGGATAAACCTACTGGAAAAGAGAAAAATGGATCTAGCTTCAATGGATCCTTGGATGGCTAGAAGTTCTTGAAGCAGAATCATGACACGAAAACAAGTTCAAGTAAGATCATCACTTGAAATAAGATTGTTATAGTTATAGAAATTGAACCAAAGTTTGAATATGATTATTACCTTGTATTAGAATGATAACCTACTGTAAGAAACAAAGATTTCTTGAGGTTGGATGATCACCTTACAAGATTGGAAGTGAGCTAGCAAACTTGAAAGTATTCTTGATTTTATGAAACTAGAACTTTTGGAATTTATGAAGAACACTTAGAACTTGAAGATAGAACTTGAGAGAGATCAATTAGATGAAGAAAATTGAAGAATGAAAGTGTTTGTAGGTGTTTTTGGTCGTTGGTGTATGGATTAGATATAAAGGATATGTAATTTTGTTTTCATGTAAATAAGTCATGAATGATTACTCATATTTTTGTAATTTTATGAGATATTTCATGCTAGTTGCCAAATGATGGTTCCCACATGTGTTAGGTGACTCACATGGGCTGCTAAGAGCTGATCATTGGAGTGTATATACCAATAGTACATACATCTAAAAGCTGTGTATTGTACGAGTACGAATACGGGTGCATACGAGTAGAATTGTTGATGAAACTGAACGAGGATGTAATTGTAAGCATTTTTGTTAAGTAGAAATATTTTGATAAGTGTATTGAAGTCTTTCAAAAGTGTATAAATACATATTAAAACACTACATGTATATACATTTTAACTGAGTCGTTAAGTCATCGTTAGTCGTTACATGTAAGTGTTGTTTTGAAACCTTTAGGTTAACGATCTTGTTAAATGTTGTTAACCCAATGTTTATAATATAAAATGAGATTTTAAATTATTATACTATCATGATATTATCATGTATGAATATCTCTTAATATGATATATATACATTAAATGTCTTTACAACGATAATCGTTACATATATGTCTCGTTTAAAAATCATTAAGTTAGTAGTCTTGTTTTTACATATGTAGTTCATTGTTAATATACTTAATGATATATTTACTTATCATAGTATCACGTTAACTATATATATATCCATATATATGTCATCATATAGTTTTTACAAGTTTTAACGTTCGTGAATCACCGGTCAACTTGGGTGGTCAATTGTCTATATGAAACATATTTCAATTAATCAAGTCTTAACAAGTTTGATTGCTTAACATGTTGGAAACATTTAATCATGTAAATATCAATCTCAATTAATATATATAAACATGGAAAAGTTCGGGTCACTACAGGCTGTTGGTACGATTTTCCGTGTAGCAGATGTAAGGTACCAGTACAAGATAATAGCTACTTAGCGTGGAGCGTATGATGCCGGCTAATGTTTGCCCTCGAGAAATAATCTCTGTAGACCCGGAACATGGATGAGAGATCCGTGGGGTGACCTGAATCAGTCTGGGATCAATCTGTAATTGATCCGTCTAGCGTATTGCTGCTAAGTGGCTAATGTGCGTTTAGAGTGAGAAATAACTGTGTGAGAGAGAAAGTGTACTTCTCTCTGACTGAAGTTTTGATGATAAATGCAGTGACCCAGGGGGTCTATTTATAGGCGCAGAATGTCCAAAATTCTCGGGATACACATGCTAATCGCTGATTAATTCTGTTGTGCGAAATAGACGGAACCGACTTTAGCATTAATGATGTAGATGCGTGCTATTCACGCGCCTAATAAAAGGGCTTAAGCATAAAAGCTGCCCGCAGGGCTTACGCTAGACGCTGGGCGGCCTGCTATACGCTGAGCGGCAAATGCTAAAAACCGCCAGATTTTGTTATCTTTTGTGCTCTTTGATCCATTTTTCTGTATAAAAATGGTGTTTTTATGCGTGTATCCCCTAGGATACACAAGTCCCCCCAGTTTAATGTCTTTATTTTTGTAAAAAATAAAGTCATTAAACTAAAAATAAAAGATGCTTTTTTCCTCGAAGACACAAAACTGCCGTAGCCGTCTGTTTTTTTGCGTTGACGTCATATTCATAATTATGAATTTTCACCCAAAAATATTTTTATTTTTTTTTGAAATTTAAATTGTTGCCCAATTAATCTTGTTCATACACGTGGCTCGATCACATCCTTTCATCGTCCACCAATTTGAGTATAAATAATCCGTTCCCCTTTCATTTTTCCTTTTCTGAAAACTGATCATTTGCTTTGAAGATATTTGCAATTACTCATATAGCTATTAATTTGTGCAACGTCAGTTCTCGCTTATCCTTATCTTCTGTTTGTATTTTTTTTTTTGTGTGTGTACTACCATGGCCGAATCCAGCAGCACTTCTTCTCAAAAAGATAATCGCGATGTGAGTACTATTCCTTCCAGCATTACCGAAGCCGAAATAGAGCAGTTATGCAGAGAACATAGAAATATTAGATTATTAAACCCTATAGTTCCTTCCTCTAGCGATAGGGCCAATAATCCTCCTGAAAAGATGATTACCCTCTACAAGCTTCAATTAACTGTAGGAAATCTCCGTATTCCTCTTTCCTCTTTTCTTCAAAAATTTCTTTCCCATTACGGAATTGGTCTTAGTCAAGTTCATCCTCTAGGGTTACAAAAAATTATACTTTTTGAAATGTACTGTAACACTGTAGAGGAAATACCGAATGTAAATATTTTTCATGAGTTGTTTAGAACCCGATTAGTTAGCAAGTGTTGGTATACATTTGATTGCAAGCCAAGTAAGGCTTTTACTGGCACGATGGAATCTTCTTTGAAAAATTGGAAAGAGCCCTACTTTTTTATCAATGAAACAATCATTAAAGATGCTTGGGCAAATGTTCGCAAGTGGAGGAAAACAAAAATAGGAGTGAGTAAGTCAATCACTCTATCTGATGATGAGAGGGCAACGGTTGAAGACTGGAAAGCACTGGAACTTCCTCAAAGGTCATATGGTGAATATGAAGCCATCTTAGTTCTCTGCAAAATGAGTGACAACTGGCGTACTGGATATATTTCGGTGCTACACTGGGAAGGCCATGGTAGGCACCTTTATAAATATACTATGTTTGGATTATGTTATCCTGAGTTATATGTATCCTTATATACTTTTTCTGCTTGTTTGTATGTTATTTGTTGCAGAGGGAGAGACGCATGTTTACAGGACCTTTACGAAAACCAACTTGGATCCCCTTGTTGTGTCTGAGCGGCCAAAAACTCCTGCTGAAATTGAAGTTGACAAAGCAAAGGATGCCAAATTAGAACAACAGTTGAAGAGCCTAGAGCGGCCTGCTGAGGGTGGAGATGGTGGTACTGCTCAGCCATCTTCCGATGTTGAGATTATTGAAACTAACCCTCGACCGTCTAGCTCCAAGAAGTCTACCATGTGCTCAAAACGTGAAGGGAAGCGCCCAGTGAGTGAGGCTACTGAGAAGCCAAAGAGGAGAAGTATGTTTCTCATCTGTACTTTTGTAAATAATACTGTCAATTTATGTTGATGCTCTGTTGCATAATTATTCGTTTCTTTGTTTCATAGGAATGATTTTACAGGAATAAAATGTTGAAACTATTGCTGGTGATGATGATGAAGGCAATAAGGCTGTTGATATTGAAGATGATGACGATGATGATGATGAAACAAATGATGAAGAAACCCAGGATGATGATACTTTTGAAACACCACCTTTTACCAACCCACTGATCTCTAAGGGTACTGGTACCACTCAATCTTTATCCTCTTCCCAACCACCATCTGTAATTCACCTGGCTGGTTTGAAAACATTTCTTGGAGAACCCCTAAACAAGTCTGATAAATTTGTTAATCTCTTAAAGGTATATCTTTTACTTAAAACACTGAAACTTATCATCTGATTCCCCATAAATAACATTTGTCTTTTATATGTTTTTTGTATAGGCTAACACAGTTGCTGAGTTATCTTCCTCTCTTTCCACCATGACTCATAAGAAGAGTTGTCAATCTACTGCTGCAGCCTTGATAATTCTATTGTATCCAATGCTGTCCACAATTCTTCGAGGCTAAAAAAGCTTGAAATCAACTTACAAGATGCAAATTTGAAGTTAAAAACTGCAGTGGAAGTGGCACAGAAAAAGGAACAAATGATGCAGCTTGTTAAAACTAAATGTGTTTTAGAGAAGGTTGAAAAAGAAAAATTGATGGATGAAAAAGAAGCTCTGCTGAAAGAAAATGAAGAGCTAAAGAAAATGCTGGAGCTGGAGAAGCGTATTGCAGACGAAAGCACTATTGTTGTTGCTGCCTTTAAAAAGAATTTTGTTGATTTGAAGGTTGGTATTCCTGCCCTTGTACAGAGGGTGTTGAGTTCTGGGCTTGTTGGCCAAACTTTTCACAAGTATCTGGAGGCTTCCATTGAGAAGGACCTTTCGGGTGCTACTGAAGAGATTTTAAATGCCCTTCTTGATAAAGCAGATCCTTTACCTACCATAATTTCAAAATACATCAAGCCTGATGCTGAGGCGAAACTGCATCCTGCAATAAGTGAAGTTTCTTCTTTGAAAATTGTTTCTGTGGTAGAGGTGTGTGGGAGGGAAGATGCCTCTGTTAAGGACATTTTAGAAGTTCCCATTTGAAAACATATTGAAATTTTTTTGTAACAACAATATATAACTTTGTGTTTGTCATATTTATATACTTTGTTATCACTTTGACATTGCCATGTTTTTTTTATGATTAACATACTCCTAGTGTTGTAAATGTGTCTAACCATTGCTAGATATAGAAAGCTTGAATATCATATGCCATATTATACAAAATGATTTGTGCCTTGAACTGATTTTTTACATGGCATATACTTTGAACTTTCATCTGTTACCCGCTGTCCGCCAAAAGTCATTGCATGGTATATTTATGAAGCTGAGAATTGTTGCTATTTATATGGCATAATGTATATATAATTTATCAAAATCATATGTTTGTTTCTCATCAACTTATCGGCAAAACATGTGTGCCTTTGTTATTTTCATATATAGAATATATCAAATCGCTATCAGCCCTCCGTGCTGAATAAGGGTGTTTATTTTGTAAAGAAGTGTAATCAATTTCTGAAACAAATTGTGAATCAATCATAATGTTTTTATGTCAATAATGCATCATAAAAATGATAAATCTGTTTAAGGTATGCTCTAAGAGAATGAATTGTGTTCCGTTTAGCGTGTTGCGCTTAGGCGTTTTGCGGCTTACAAAATACACTTGTATTTTATGTTAATTTTTTCTGCTTTCTGTATATAAATGGATTTATGCATTTGTGATAAACCATCCTGTATGTCATGATATTAAGAGATATCTTTATTTTTACCTCGGTTCCCTCTAGCGAAGTAAACACGTACGCTAGCGGATCCCTTGTGTCTATAATGTTGACACAAGAGCCTCTACCATCGGGGGCATAAAAATGCCTTGCCTTATGTGGGTAGGTATGAATGCTATATTCTACATTCGTAATGCGTAACGTTTTGCGTGAGAAAAGATAAAATCTTATTGATATTCCTTTGCCGCACATATAATACTTTGTGAAACATTTTTGAATGGACATCGTGATCAATCCCATCCAGAAAATTATAAAAATTATATTGTGCTGTGTTTTGAACTAATGAAAAATAAAAAACATGCTAAAGAAACTGTGCCGCACGATTCATGTTAACATAATGTTCTTCCGTGCAGCGTGTTGCGTCCTGCCTCTAAGGCTCCCACATTTTTGGTGGTTTGAAATACCAGTTCACATTATTTATGTTAAACAACTGCCTTGACGATCCTCCCCTAACAAATTTTTCTGAGCTTCAAAAACGACTGATCTCTCCCTTGTCGGTCCAACGTATTCAGAGTGTATCACTTCCACACCATTTGGTGTTGGGAATCGTAACTCTGCATGTGGTGTGGAAGTAATTGCTCCAAATTTGCGAAGAGTTCGCCTACCAAACAAAACATTGAATCCTGATCTGCCATCAAGAACCGTAAAGTCCACAATTTCTGTTCGGACTAGAGGGTGTGCTCCCAACATTACATCCTGTTTCACCTTACCAACTGCCCTCATCGATTATCCCGTGATGCTATCAATCTTCAAATTTGTGTAGCGAAGCCTATCCTTCACGCTGAACGGATAATCTCTGAAACAATGCAAATATAAGATATCTGCCTCACTTCCTGTATCAGTGTAGATTCTGGTAACGCTCCTGTTCGCAATTACAGTTGAGATGAACACAGGCTCTTCTGATAGGCGCCAATTTGGGATGGTGTGAAATGTGATGGGAGCGTACATCCACTGTTCCGTCCTGCGCTCTTCATCTGTTTCATACTCCTCCACCTCATTCCATATAACCTTGATGTGGATTTCAGGGGTTGGGTCCCTTTCATCTTTTCTCTCTTCTCTCCTATTCCAATCATGCCGTCCACCATGACGAACCTTTCCCTGCCAAGCAAAACGCTTATTTGGATCGTTCCTCCGATATTGTTTTCCTGGTAACAGATGGTTTAACTCTCCAGCCTTAATCTTTGCAATGATTTCCCTCATCAACGACATATAGTTGTCAGTGTCGTGCCCGTATGTTTCGTGAAAATCACACCACTTGTCACACTGTGGTCCCTGGCGCTCTTCCATTGGTGGTGGTGGGTGAAAGGTTTCCTTAACAGGTTCAGTGAACAAGATCTCTTTTGGAGTTTTTGTTAAAGCCATGATGAGTGGATGTCTATCTAATGGCTTTCGTTGATGGTAATTGTCATTCAGATGATTATTCCCCCTCCAACCATGTTTTTGTTTCTGGTAATTATTCTCATATCCACGCTGTCTCTGATAATTGTCATTCATGTTCCGTTCTCCGCCCTGCTGCCTGAAATTTCTGTGATAATTATCAACTCTTGGATATCCCATCTCTCCTTCCCTTAAATGCTTCTGAGCAATAACCAATGCCCTGTAGCGACCTGACAAAATCGTCATTGACGGCGCCGCTAACTTAGGTCCCGTTACGTGGTCGTAGTCCCTATATGAGACTCGTTTGACCAAAATTATGTCGCATTCATTTGAAATATACAAAACTTACAAAGTTTAGTTTACCAAACGGTTTGACAACAAGTTTAAGTTTACAAAAGTTGTAAAGTATAAATGAAATAACTTGCGACATAATATAAGTTGAAAGTCACGGTTTGCTATAAATAGCGTAAGTATGTAAACAACATGTTTGAATCCAAAGGTGCTATCACTAGCGTATGCATGTATGTATGCTTGACCCCAAGCAAGTATGAGTGTACGCGGAATCATGTATCAAATAGCCATGTATGAACCTGAGAAACATATAGAAAACTGTCAACGAAAAACGTTGGTGAAATCATAGGTGTTTTAGTAAACGTTGTATTTGAACCACAAGATTTAATATAAGATGATTATCAAAATCATTTGCATTCCAAAAGTTGTTATTTGTATCCCGGGCACCCAATTATCAAACTTAACTGTTTTGCACCCTTTGCGTAGTGTTAGAACATACACTAGACCCGGAAATATATTTCATCCGCTAACGGTAGCGAACCGTCCGAATGAGGCTCGTCAAGCCCATGTGATCACATAATATAAGTTCTCGTTTACACCCTGCAAGTGTAACTAATGATAATTGAATTGAGGCTTTTTGTTCAAACCCGCACGTGGAATGTTCGTTTCCGTACTTGTGTTCAAAGTGTAAAAGTATGTAGTATAAAACCGTATATGTTTCTCATCCCATGATTTAAAAGTATAAAAGTTGTTGAAAGATGGGACTATGATCTCACCTCAAGTGCACGAGTATAAATGTACTTTACAAAGTAAACGTGTGCATGAATGTTGCTTAGCCTTGACCTAAACAAGTAAGTTGTATCAATTAATCGGTTACGACACAAGGTCGGGCGAAATGTGTTCAATTAGTCCTATGGCTCATTACGACTCGATTATATAGCATGTGAATCACGTTGTCAAGTTTCATGCAAGAATCAAGTATAAAATAAGATTAGAATGATTGTATAAGTGTTTTGTTAAGTTTGACTAAAAGTCAAACTTGGTCAAAGTCAACGAAAAAGTCAACGGGGTCGGGTCGGGTCCCGAACTATTTTTCTGAGGTTTTTATTCATATATAAGCATGTTAGAACAAGTTACATGTGAATCAGAGGTGCGTAGCATAGCAAACATTTTTCGAAATTTGACAAAGTAGGTCAGAACCCAAACACGGCTATTGCCGCGCCGCGGCCAGAGGTGTCGCGCCGCGACATTAGGCGTGGCCTGGTACCTGGTCAGTTTCAAAAGTTCAAGTCTTGATCTAAAATTCAATTTAGCACAAAACGCAAACCGTAAACACTTAGAATACGCATCTTATATCATTGGAAAGCTCTTTTGACAAGGAATACAATTAACTACCTTTCACAAGCAAAAACATCAATTACAATAACCGAAAACTCGTCAATTGATCAAGAAAGGTTTATTTTCAAAGTTTCAAGTTCGTAAAACGTATTATATGATTCGGGAATCAAATTTACACATACGATATGCCGTTTCGAAGGTAATTAAGCATACAATGCATCTAAACACTTACTAACAACATTAACGAGTATTCAACGCATCAAAAGTTCATTTCAAAGTCTATCAAACCCTAACCAAAATTCACAAAAATCAATAATCATGTGTTTGAAGTTTTCTTAATCAACCTAAGCATCAAAACGAAGCTAGTGATACTAGTAACACAATTAAAACATGAACTTTAACAATCAAACAACATTTAATCTTCCAAAATGCAAGATTAAGCAAACCCATTTCAAATGTTCAAACTAGTTACTTAAAACAACAAATCGAGCAAACAAAATATATATTCATGTTACACACGAGCCATAGACACTAACTAACACCATTTCAAGTATAAAAACACGAATTTAGAGAAAATCTAGAGTTTTAGAAATGTTACCCAAACTTGATGAAATTGGTATCAAAATGTAGAGGATGAAGAGAGGATCACGAAAATGTAATTTGTTTTGATGTTTCCTTCTTGATCCGGATTTAGATGATGATTTTATAAAGATGGGTGTTTGAGTTCTAAAATGGAAGAGAGAAAAAGAGGGAGAAGATGAAGTGAGAAATGAATGGATGAGATGGTGGGAGGTGGTGGTGACTAGTTACCAAAATTTGGCCAAGTGCCAAGATTAGTCCCTCAAGTTTCAAAGCGGGTGCGGGAATTAACCAAACGAATATTTTAAAAACGCTCGAGTAAACGAGTGATGTTATAATTAAATGACGGAATTATTATGAACGTTAGTCAACGGAAACTACGAATTTAAATAACGAAAGGTATTATTTAAAAAAAAGACGGTGTTAAAAATAAATTTAACGGAAAAAGGCGGGATGTTACATTACCTACACCTTAAAAGAAATTTCGTCCCGAAATTTAGTTGGAAGTAGTAGTCGTTGTTTCTTCCTCGAGATCTTGTGTTGCCAATTCTACGAATAAGTGAAGGTACTTCCTTGGGCATTTCAACGAACTTTGACAGTCGGGGTTTTTACGTTGGTTTAAAGTTTGGTTTCACGATTTATAGTTTCAATCGGTCCTCCTATGAGGTGGAGTTTATCGTTGATAGTAAGTTCATCGAAGAGGATAACAAGTTCTTGTTTCGCAAGACACGCGTTTAAGTTTGATACGTAGAATTTAGGATGAACGGAGACTCGAATGAGTTGAAAAATCTAAACGGCTAGTAACGGGTCCAAAACGCCCCAGGATTTTAAAAGGACTAAAAATATCGCGGATTTAGCTATCTACGTTTCCCGAAACGGATTACACCTTTTCAAGGTGCGACTTTAACGTTACGCGGTTACCCACTTGGAATTCGAGAGGTTCACGTCTAACATCGGCATAGTTCTTTTGGCGACTACGATCCGCCTTGAGCCTTTCTTGGAATTGAAAAATTTTCCGGTTGTTTCATGAATGATTTCGGGTCCGGTGGTTCGCTTGTCACCTACTTCGGTTCAACAATTTAAGAAAACGACAATTACGGCTATACGGGTCCTCGAAAGTGTGACGTTAAGACTTGAATGATAACCATCGTTGTAAGAGAATTTGGTTAAAGGCAAAAACTTTTCTCAAGTAATTTGAAGTTGATAACACAAATTCGTATTACGGTTTCCAAGGTTTGAATCGTATGTTTGCTCGGTCCGTCGGGTTGTGGTTGATGTGCGGTACTCATGTCTAAACGTGGTCCCGAGACTTTTTGTGAGGCACTCCAAAATCTAGAAGTGAAACGAGGATCTCGATCCGAAACGAGGTACATCTCTTTAAGGTATATTTGAAAGAGTTTGTTAGGACGTGAAAACGTTTGTTGGAACAAGTTTCTGTTTCTCAAGAATTTCGCGCCGCGGAAGATTTATCGGTTTCCGAAAATGTTCGATAGGACTATTCACCCACGAGGCGAATACTAGTATAGTGTGAAGAGTCTCTCTCTCCATTGAGAATTTAGATAAAATATTTCCTTAAACGGAAGTACGAGTGTAAGGCGAGAGAAGTTTTCGCCTCGATGTGAGCATACCAAGCATTTTGTAGTTCGTCTATAAAAACTATAAGAAAACAAGATAGTACACACGTGTAACATATGTTTGAAGTCGAAAGAATTTGTCATTCCTTCGGAAGCATCAATATGGTTCGACAATAATCGAAGATGTGTCCCGGGTATGGTTGTTATCAGTATTCTCGGAGTTTTCGGATGTTCAAACAAGAAAAATAAAGTCATGTACATGGCACATGGTGGTGATTAGGTTGATCGAGTCCAACCACCATCATGTGTCATTAGAACTTTGGTATGACTTACCGTAATATAACCACGTTGATCGAGTGTCGTTATATTACGCTAACTCATACCTCCATTGAAATGTCCCGTTCTTATTGATTAAAAACGTTCCATATTAATTGATTTCGTTGCGAGGTTTTGACCTCTATATGAGATGTTTTTCAAAGACTGCATTCATTTTTAAAACAAACCATAACCTTTATTTCATAAATAAAGGTTTAAAAAGCTTTACGTAGATTATCAAATAATGATAATCTAAAATATCCTGTTTACACACGACCATTACATAATGGTTTACAATACAAATATGTTACATCGAAATCAGTTTCTTGAATGCAGTTTTTACACAATATCATACAAACATGGACACCAAATCTTGTCCTTATTTTAGTATGCAACAGCGGAAGCTCTTAATATTCACCTGAGAATAAACATGCTTTAAACGTCAACAAAAATGTTGGTGAGTTATAGGTTTAACCTATATATATCAAATCGTAACAATAGACCACAAGATTTCATATTTCAATACACATCCCATACATAGAGATAAAAATCATTCATATGGTGAACACCTGGTAACCGACATTAACAAGATGCATATATAAGAATATCCCCATCATTCCGGGACACCCTTCGGATATGATATAAATTTCGAAGTACTAAAGCATCCGGTACTTTGGATGGGGTTTGTTAGGCCCAATAGATCTATCTTTAGGATTCGCGTCAATTAGGGTGTCTGTTCCCTAATTCTTAGATTACCAGACTTAATAAAAGGGGGCATATTCGATTTCGATAATTCAACCATAGAATGTAGTTTCACATACTTGTGTCTATTTTGTAAATCATTTATAAAACCTGCATGTATTCTCATCCCAAAAATATTAGATTTTAAAAGTGGGACTATAACTCACTTTCACAGATTTTTACTTCGTCGGGAAGTAAGACTTGGCCACTGATTGATTCACGAACCTATAACAATATATACATATATATCAAAGTATGTTCAAAATATATTTACAACACTTTTAATATATTTTGATGTTTTAAGTTTATTAAGTCAGCTGTCCTCGTTAGTAACCTACAACTAGTTGTCCACAGTTAGATGTACAGAAATAAATCGATAAATATTATCTTGAATCAATCCACGACCCAGTGTATACGTATCTCAGTATTGATCACAACTCAAACTATATATATTTTGGAATCAACCTCAACCCTGTATAGCTAACTCCAACATTCACATATAGAGTGTCTATGGTTGTTCCGAAATATATATAGATGTGTCGACATGATAGGTCGAAACATTGTATACGTGTCTATGGTATCTCAAGATTACATAATATACAATACAAGTTGATTAAGTTATGGTTGGAATAGATTTGTTACCAATTTTCACGTAGCTAAAATGAGAAAAATTATCCAATCTTGTTTTACCCATAACTTCTTCATTTTAAATCCGTTTTGAGTGAATCAAATTGCTATGGTTTCATATTGAACTCTATTTTATGAATCTAAACAGAAAAGTATAGGTTTATAGTCGGAAAAATAAGTTACAAGTCGTTTTTGTAAAGGTAGTCATTTCAGTCGAAAGAACGACGTCTAGATGACCATTTTTGAAAACATACTTCCACTTTGAGTTTAATCATAATTTTTGGATATAGTTTCATGTTCATAATAAAAATCATTTTCTCAGAATAACAACTTTAAAATCAAAGTTTATCATAGTTTTTAATTAACTAACCCAAAACAGCCCACGGTATTACTACGACGGCGTAAATCCGGTTTTACGGTGTTTTTCGTGTTTCCAGGTTTTAAATAATTAAGTTAGCATATCATATAGATATAGAACATGTGTTTAGTTGATTTTAAAAGTCAAGTTAGAAGGATTAACTTTTGTTTGCGAACAAGTTTAGAATTAACTAAACTATGTTCTATTGATTACAAGTTTAAACCTTCGAATAAGATAGCTTTATATGTATGAATCGAATGATGTTATGAACATCATTACTACCTTAAGTTCCTTGGATAAACCTACTGGAAAAGTGAAAAATGGATCTAGCTTCAACGGATCCTTGGATGGCTCGAAGTTCTTGAAGCAGAATCATGACACGAAAATAAGTTCAAGTAAGATCATCACTTGAAATAAGATTGTTATAGTTATAGAAATTGAATCAAAGTTTGAATATGATTATTACCTTGTATTAGAATGATAACCTACTGTAAGAAACAAAGATTTCTTGAGGTTGGATGATCACCTTACAAGATTGGAAGTGAGCTAGTAAACTTGAAAGTATTCTTGATTTTATGTAACTAGAACTTGTAGAATATATGAAGAACACTTAGAACTTGAAGATAGAACTTGAGAGAGATCAATTAGATGAAGAAAATTGAAGAATGAAAGTGTTTGTAGTTGTTTTTGGTCGTTGGTGTATGGATTAGATATAAAGGATATGTAATTTTGTTTTCATGTAAATAAGTCATGAATGATTACTCATATTTTTGTAATTTTATGAGATATTTCATGCTAGTTGCCAAATGATGGTTCCCACATGTGTTAGGTGACTCACATGGGCTTCTAAGAGCTGATCATTGGAGTGTATATACCAATAGTACATACATCTAAAAGCTGTGTATTGTACGAGTACGAATACGGGTGCATACGAGTAGAATTGTTGATGAAACTGAACGAGGATGTAATTGTAAGCATTTTTGTTAAGTAGAAGTATTTTTATAAGTGTATTGAAGTCTTTCAAAAGTGTATAAATACATATTAAAACACTACATGTATATACATTTTAACTGAGTCGTTAAGTCATCGTTAGTCGTTACATGTAAGTGTTGTTTTTAAACCTTTAGGTTAACGATCTTGTTAAATGTTGTTAACCCAATGTTTATAATATCAAATGAGATTTTAAATTATTATATTATCATGATATTATCATGTATGAATATCTCTTAATATGATATATATACATTAAATGTCTTTACAACGATAATCGTTACATATATGTCTCGTTTAAAAATCATTAAGTTAGTAGTCTTGTTTTTACATATGTAGTTCATTGTTAATATACTTAATGATATGTTTACTTATCATAGTATCATGTTAACTATATATATATCCATATATATATGTCATCATATAGTTTTTACAAGTTTTAACGTTCGTGAATCACCGGTCAACTTGGGTGGTCAATTGTCTATATGAAACATATTTCAATTAATCAAGTCTTAACAAGTTTGATTGCTTAACATGTTGGAAACATTTAATCATGTAAATATCAATCTCAATTAATATATATAAACATGGAAAAGTTCGGGTCACTACAGTACCTACCCGTTAAATAAATTTCGTCCCGAAATTTTAAGCTGTTGAAGGTGTTGACGAATCTTCTGGAAATAGATGCGGGTATTTCTTCTTCATCTGTTCTTCACGCTCCCAGGTGAACTCGGGTCCTCTACGAGCATTCCATCGAACCTTAACAATTGGTATCTTGTTTTGCTTAAGTCTTTTAACCTCACGATCCATTATTTCGACGGGTTCTTCGATGAATTGAAGTTTTTCGTTGATTTGGATTTCATCTAACGGAATAGTGAGATCTTCTTTAGCAAAACATTTCTTCAAATTTGAGACGTGGAAAGTGTTATGTACAGCTGCGAGTTGTTGAGGTAACTCAAGTCGGTAAGCTACTGGTCCGACACGATCAATAATCTTGAATGGTCCAATATACCTTGGATTTAATTTCTCTCGTTTACCAAATCGAACAACGCCTTTCCAAGGTGCAACTTTAAGCATGACCATCTCTCCAATTTCAATTTCTATATCTTTTCTTTTAATGTCAGCGTAGCTCTTTTGTCGACTTTGGGCGGTTTTCAACCGTTGTTGAATTTGGATGATCTTCTCGGTAGTTTCTTGTATAATCTTTGGACCCGTAATCTGTCTATCCCCCACTTCACTCCAACAAATCGGAGACCTGCACTTTCTACCATAAAGTGCTTCAAACGGCGCCATCTCAATGCTTGAATGGTAGCTGTTGTTGTAGGAAAATTCTGCTAACGGTAGATGTCGATCCCAACTGTTTCCGAAATCAATAACACATGCTCGTAGCATGTCTTCAAGCGTTTTATTGTCCTTTCGCTCTGCCCATCAGTTTGTGGATGATAGGCAGTACTCATGTCTAGACGAGTTCCTAATGCTTGCTGTAATGTCTGCCAGAATCTTGAAATAAATCTGCCATCCCTATCAGAGATAATAGAGATTGGTATTCCATGTCTGGAGACGACTTCCTTCAAATACAGTCGTGCTAACTTCTCCATCTTGTCATCTTCTCTTATTGGCAGGAAGTGTGCTGATTTGGTGAGACGATCAACTATTACCCAAATAGTATCAAAACCACTTGCAGTCCTTGGCAATTTAGTGATGAAATCCATGGTAATGTTTTCCCATTTCCATTCTGGGATTTCGGGTTGTTGAAGTAGACCTGATGGTTTCTGATGCTCAGCTTTGACCTTAGAACACGTCAAACATTCTCCTACGTATTTAGCAACATCGGCTTTCATACCCGGCCACCAAAAATGTTTCTTGAGATCCTTGTACATCTTCTCCGTTCCAGGATGTATTGAGTATCTGGTTTTATGAGCTTCTCTAAGTACCATTTCTCTCATATCTCCAAATTTTGGTACCAAAATCCTTTCAGCCCTATACTGGGTTCCGTCTTCTCGAATATTAAGATGCTTCTCCGATCCTTTGGGTATTTCATCCTTTAAATTTCCCTCTTTTAAAACTCCTTGTTGCGCCTCCTTTATTTGAGTAGTAAGGTTATTATGAATCATTATATTCATAGATTTTACTCGAATGGGTTCTCTGTCCTTCCTGCTCAAGGCATCGGCTACCACATTTGCCTTCCCCGGGTGGTAACGAATCTCAAAGTCGTAATCATTCAACAATTCAATCCACCTACGCTGCCTCATATTCAGTTGTTTCTGATTAAATATGTGTTGAAGACTTTTGTGGTCGGTATATATAATACTTTTGACCCCATATAAGTAGTGCCTCCAAGTCTTTAATGCAAAAACAACCGCGCCTAATTCCAAATCATGCGTCGTATAATTTTGCTCGTGAATCTTCAATTGTCTAGAGGCATAAGCAATCACCTTCGTTCGTTGCATTAATACACAACTGAGACCTTGCTTTGATGCGTCACAATAAATCACAAAATCATCATTCCCTTCAGGCAATGACAATATAGGTGCCGTAGTTAGCTTTTTCTTCAATAACTGAAACGCTTTCTCTTGTTCATCCTTCCATTCAAATTTCTTCCCTTTATGCGTTAATGCAGTCAAGGGTTTTGCTATTCTGGAAAAGTCTTGGATGAACCTTCTGTAGTAACCAGCTAGTCCTAAAAACTGGCGTATGTGTTTTGGAGTTTTCGGGGTTTCCCACTTTTCAACAGTTTCTATCTTTGCCGGATCCACCTTAATACCTTCTTTGTTCACTATGTGACCGAGGAATTGAACTTCTTCCAACCAAAATGCACACTTTGAAAACTTAGCGTATAATTCTTCCTTCCTCAATACTTCTAACACCTTTCTCAAATGTTCACCGTGTTCTTGGTCATTCTTTGAGTAAATAAGTATGTCATCAATGAAAACAATGACAAACTTGTCAAGGTATGGTCCACACACTCGGTTCATAAGGTCCATGAACACAGCTGGTGCATTAGTTAAACCAAACGGCATGACCATAAACTCGTAATGACCGTAACGTGTTCTGAAAGCAGTCTTTGGAATATCATCTTCTTTCACCCGCATTTGATGATACCCGGAACGTAAGTCAATCTTTGAATAAACAGACGAGCCTTGTAGTTGATCAAATAAGTCGTCGATTCTCGGTAGTGGGTAGCGGTTCTTGATGGTAAGTTTGTTCAACTCTCGGTAGTCGATACACAACCTGAATGTACCATCTTTCTTCTTGACAAACAAAACAGGAGCTCCCCACGGTGATGTGCTTGGTCGAATGAAACCACGCTCTAAAAGTTCTTGTAATTGGCTTTGTAGTTCTTTCATCTCGCTGGGTGCGAGTCTGTAAGGAGCACGAGCTATTGGTGCAGCTCCTGGTACAAGATCTATTTGAAATTCAACGGATCGATGTGGGGGTAATCCCGGTAATTCTTTCGGAAATACATCGGGAAATTCTTTTGCAATGGGAACATCATTGATGCTCTTTTCTTCAGTTTGTACTTTCTCGACGTGTGCTAGAACAGCATAGCAACCTTTTCTTATTAGTTTTTGTGCCTTCAAATTACTAATAATATGTAGCTTCGTGTTGCCCTTTTCTCCGTACACCATTAAGGGTTTTCCTTTTTCTCGTATAATGCGAATTGCATTTTTGTAACAAACGATCTCTGCTTTCACTTCTTTCAACCAGTCCATACCGATTATCACATCAAAACTCCCTAACTCTACTGGTATCAAATCAATCTTAAATGTTTCGCTAACCAGTTTAATTTCTCGATTCCGACATATATTATCTGCTGAAATTAATTTACCATTTGCTAATTCGAGTAAAAATTTACTATCCAAAGGCGTCAATGGACAACTTAATTTAGCACAAAAATCTCTACTCATATAGCTTCTATCCGCACCCGAATCAAATAAAACGTAAGCAGATTTATTGTCAATAAGAAACGTACCCGTAACAAGCTCCGGGTCTTCCTGTGCCTCTGCCGCATTAATATTGAAAACTCTTCCGCGGCCTTGTCCATTCGTGTTCTCCTGGTTCGGGCAATTTCTAATAATGTGGCCCGGTTTTCCACATTTATAACAAACTACATTGGCATAACTTGCTCCGACACTACTTGCTCCGCCATTACTCGTTCCGACACCATTTGTTCCTTTCATTCTATTAACCCCTGGTCCGTAGACCTCACACTTCGCCGCGCTATGACCATTTCTTTTACACTTGTTGCAAAATTTGGTGCAGAACCCCGAGTGATACTTTTCACACCTTTGGCATAGCTGCTTCTGATTGTTGTTGTTGTTGCGGTTATTATTGTTGTTGGGATGATTGTTGTAGTTGCTGTTGTTGTTGTTGTTGTTGTTGTTGTTGTTGTTGTTGGGCCGTTTGTTGTAGTTGCGATTGATGTTGCGATTGTTGGGATAATTGTTGCGATTATTGTTGTAATTGCTGTTGTTGTTGTATTGGTGATTCTTATCACCGTTTTCCTCCCACTTTCTTTTGACTTGCTTCACATTGGCCTCTTCAGCAGTCTGTTCTTTAATTCTTTCTTCAATCTGGTTTACTAGTTTGTGAGCCATTCTACATGCCTGTTGTATGGAGGCGGGCTCGTGTGAACTTATATGTTCTTGGATTCTTTCCGGTAATCCTTTCACAAACGCGTCGATCTTCTCTTCCTCATCTTCGAATGCTCCCGGACACAATAGGCACAATTCTGTGAATCGTCTTTCGTACGTGGTAATATCAAATCCTTGGGTTCGTAACCCTCTAAGTTCTGTCTTGAGCTTAT